>NC_056732.1:1791040843-1791098343 GCF_019279795.1 Protopterus annectens
ATGGGGGGGGGGGGCGGGGGGAAAGGTAAGGGACCAACGGGTAACCCTTGCGGGGAAAAAATTTGGCATCCTTTTTGACAGGAAATTGTAAAAATTAACCCCACTGACGATAGTCCCTGACATCATACCAGGAGATATCACGTGTAGAATGGCTGAACATCTCCCCCCAAAGCCAAAAGCATGGCAGCAATTGGATTACATTGTTTCTCAATATGTGTCATGCATGCACTACAGAACAAACAGACCCTGCACCTGAACAGTCTGTTGAGCCTCACCCACTCCACAGGACCTGGAACCATCAAATGTGTTACAGAAACATATGGCACTCCCCACATGTGTGGGTGCACAACACACCATGGGAAGTATAGTCCAGTAAGCCTATAAAGTCTGATCTGCAAGGCCATGGAGTGCATCATGGCAGAAGTCATAAGCAGAGCTATTGGAAACCGACAAACACACAACCCTACCAACTGTGGTATGTTCATGTGCAGATCATGGTTCCCAAGCATGCTACACCATCTGCAAGGCAGCCACCCAAGACACACATCATGGAACAGAGCTACACATGTCCCACATAGACTTTGAACAGCTCTTCATCAACATCACAGACACATGTCGTATCCGCAAAACCAACAATTGGTGCATAGATATGTGTTGACATATGAAGGGATGGCAATGTGTCCACAGATAGATCACACAAGGTGAGACTCACGGGGTACTGTACAAGCTGTTGATACCTGCCAACCTACATGGATCATTCCTGGGATTGCATAAAAATGTGTACACACATTGCCATGTCCAGTCTGATGATGTCATCATCCTACAAATATACCAGGAGAACAGAAACCACCCAATAAAGTATATAGCGTGCTGTGTTAATGCGTGTCTCTCTAGTATCATAACATAGTCAGGTAGGGGTTTGAGTCCTGCAAATGCCAAGTATGTGTGTGGGGGGGTGTATGTGTGTGATTTCCTTTAAGAGGAGCAGCCTTTTTGGAGACTGGGAAAACACATTAAAAGAGGTACATCCCTCTTTGGAAAGTCTGATGATGTCAGCATCCCACAAATATGCAAGGAGAACAAAAAACACCCAGTAATGCATATAGCATGCCATGTTAATGCGTATCTCTCTAGTATCATAACATAGGCAGGTAGGGGTTTGAGTCCTGCAAATGCTGAGTGTGTGGGACACAGGTGGTCAATGTAGTGTGGGATTTGCTTTTACTATGGTATGACATATGTTTCAAATAGTATGTGCATTGCACACATTGGGTATCTGCATGTCAAATAAACTTGTGTACATGTGACCTCAATCAGTACATAGGTGTGAAGCCTGCATACTACATGGATACATTTGTAACCTTCGACAGATTGTGCAGCTGCTTCTCAGATCATAGGTCACATATGTATGTATGCGTCAATCCTGGCCAATGTAGTGATCCGTGGCCAAGGACATCCCTGCCACATACACCCATGACACATACTATAGAGTACTGTGAGTGAGGGTAATTGCCGGGGTATATGTCAGACATGTTCATACACAACAACTGGCAATAATGGACAGTCATTATAGGTGTGCACCAGCCCTGTGGATATGCATGCAGGCCCCTAATGTGTTATGTGAAACACCGAGGGACCCCACAATAACTATGGATATGTGGACACCAAGGGACAGATGACATAACACGTGTCTGTCTGTACACAGTGGTACCCAACATACATGTTCAGGGCTACCACCTATGTGGTACTGTTGGGATAGTATGTATAGTAAATGTGGATGACTATGCCATAGACGGCATACTGCTATACAGCATGTATTGGACAACAGGTATCTGTCTGTATGATACCCATGTGTAGGATATGCGTCCCACCCGGGGAATGCAGTGTAGGCCAATGCATGCATTTCCAGATGTGGATGGACATATCCCTAGTGTGTTTGCATGTACCAAAGAGGGCTATATGCCACACAGGTGTGGTCCCAGGAATGTGTGGCGGTCAATACCACTGGTTACTGTTATAGTATAGTACTGGAAGGATCCAACTGTTACTGAGTTCCCTACAACTGTGAGTCATTTGTCAGGACATCATCTAATGATTGGTTATAGTCATGCTGTTGTGGTGGTGTATACTACCAGACTGCAGATTATTGACAGATATCAATGGTATCACCCACAGCATAGTGCCAACCCATGTCATACACACATGTGTACCCATGTTAGTACATGTCTGTAGTAGAATGCATACTGGCCATCGAAAGATATCATGAGATGTTAACAATGTGTAGAACAGGGTATGTCACACATCCCACGTGTCCACTATGCACATACATGCAGACAGTGCGCACACACCATGTCCACAGATGTACACCCGCTAATCTGCAATGCACACATCACACAAGTACTGTCCACTCACTAACACATGCTGGCAACACTGTACACTTCAGCCAAGTGGCACATGGGTGGACAATACATACTCAGACCTAACACTGGTGTAAACAATGCTACAATGACTATCAGAGCTGTGATGCATAATGCCTGCTCAGATATACCTACAAGGATATCAGTACACTTTCCTGTTGGCAACTTGCTACTATTGCTACACTGCTATAATGTCACCCTGTGCATCAGAACCATGTTAGCCTATTCCTGCATCAATGTGACAGATGACAGGAGGTGGTACAGGTGTCATCATATGCACAGGGTGTGTTGTAGGTTTGCCAGTGCCCGACATTGACCCATCCAATCGGCATGTCTGTGTGTGTGTGTGTGTGTGTGTGTGTGTGTGTGTGTGTGTGTGTGTGTGTGTGTGTGTGTGTGTGCGTGTGTGTGTGGGACAACAGTACTGCATGGGCCAATGTTGATGTAATGTGTGTGTGTATGCGTGAGCCCTAATTGTATGGTAAATGTGTGTGTGTGCCTGCATGCACACAACTGCACCATGTGGCTGCCATATACGGGTGGCTGTGGGACAGCCACAGACTGTACCTGCTAGGCCATACAGATCACTGTCTCTGGCCACGGACACAGTACCTGTGCCTAGCAGGGGTGCTACGGGCAGTATTGGGTACCAACCCTGACTGGGTGCTATCATCAGAGGCAGAGGTATGATGACTGGACCCATGTTCCTGCTGGGACTGGCCAGTGCCACGTGCATGTGGTCTAGTAGGATGGTCAATGGACAGGCCAGCCCCAGCATTGCTGGGGCTGGTACTGCCACTACGGGAGCAGCTCTGATCTGTGCTCCGTCTGTGACGACTGCCAGCTGATCCTGTTGCTGGCATGTGTCTGCGTCGGCTTCTCATCCATCCTGCACAGTCCTGTCTCATGGTTAACACATTGTGGAGGACATCTAATGTCTCCCTCCAATGGCTATCAATGACCTCATTGTAATTCTGGATGGCACCGGCAAGGTCACGGATGCTGTCATTGATGAACACATGCACACATGAACACATGCACAAATGCACACATGCACAGACATACAAAGCTCACCACAGCACATACGCACACATACCAGCAATCCAACACATACACTATAGTGGGTGATGGTGGGTGACAGTATCACAAGGCAAACAGTCACCACACACATGTCAGCATTCAGACCATGTGTTGCTCAACACCATGCAGTGCAAGTGTAAACAGCCCTATATAATGACATTATACATGGCTTTGATGCATGTGTGTAGTTGTTCAGTGAGTGGCCACACCCTGGAACACAATGTGTACATGGACACAACATTGCTGTGCAAGTATTATCTGCTCTGCAATGTCATGTGCACCATCACTCAATGGTATACATACTATGGCTGCATGTGTTATCTGTGTGACACATAGATTGTCATGTCTGATGACAGTGTATGTGTCCATAGCACATACTAGTGGGCACAGGTGTAGCAAATGCATGCAATGTACAGACATGGGATGAGTGGTGCATGTAGACATTAAGGAATCCCAATGCATGACATGGACATTGTACAGTGGTTATGGTGAGTGTGGGACATATTGCAGATATGTCGGTGCCAGCCATGACATGGCATGCTACATGACTGCAGCATTAAACAACACACACACCCAATGTGTGTCATGTGACCTATACACCCAATAGCATTCCAGGACATATATGTGACTCTTTGTACAGATGGCGACTATTGTGCATAATGTGTATACTAGCGTTTATAAGCACACACACAACATGCTATGCATGGTGTGTATAGGTGCATATGTTTGCACACACAAAACAATGAGATGCACAGCAAAGACTGCTATGTGTAGTACTGTGGTCACTGTAACTGGATGGGGTGTAGTACCATGTGCAATCATCATCATCATCATCATGCATCTTGTGGTCACTCACAGCTACTACTGTGTGACAGACCACTGTCTAGCATGCTGTACCTGAACCGCAGTGCCGTGGATATGTTCACTATTACACAGCCACTTTGTACATGGGTGTATGAGGTGCCCAGTAGGGAGCATTGCCTAACATGACTGTGTTATGTGTTGAAGAGTGTTGCACAGCCCCATGATAGGCCTCTACCCCTGAGGTACAGCATGTGTGTGTGGATGACATGTGGGATACTGAAGTGTGACCTTACAGCGGGTGTGTGGTTACGCCATATGTAGCATGAGTTTGTGTACTGCATGTGATAAATGTGTTATTTTGTGTACATGTGTTGCAACTATGCCTATCCAATGTGCAGTATGGGGTTGCCACAACTGTGTGTCATGCTCTGTGTATTGCATGTCATTGAGGCAGCTACTGACATTACTGAGCTGTGCAACATCTCACAGCAAACATACACGGCATGCGTTATGCATCGGTGTGTTACGTGTACATGGCCTACACCTCACCTATGACATGCATATTTCATTACCAACATTGCAGGTATAACACATGCACCAGCATGGATCGGCTGCCCTGCCGTCACACCAGAGGGACCTATGAGAATATGAGAGGGTTCGTCAGTGGCCACAACTGTGGCATTGTTACAGTGGGTATGCTAAACTGCAGTACAACAACAGTCAACAGTCACAGGTGTAGGGATATTATTCAAACTATCCGTATTGCACAACACTAGGCAGCAGAACTGCTAAACACACAGTACACATCTCACGTACACATAATCTAACAATACAGTTAACTGTAGTCTACAGATAGGGCATGTTACCTGCTTGCTCCAGGTGGATGTGCTGGGTGGCTCTGGCCTCCATTACAACACATGTCAGAGGTTGATGTAGTTGTTGTCCAGGAGCTACCATGCTTAGGAGCAGCTCCTCCACTCTGGTGACGGGGGGGGGTGAATGGCCACCCCACCACCTGTGGCAAGCTGCTGTCTTTGGATATCAGACGCATGCCGCCGGACTTGTCTAATTAAATCACTGCAGAGATGGCGTACCTGTTCATATGTCTGGTTATGCATGCCTATGTCATTTACCCGACGAACAAGTTCCTGCCACAGTGCAGTCCACTCCTGCTGGTGCTGGCTGCTTCTGGAGAAGAGCATTGTGTACTGCTGCAATAGGCTGTCGAGTATCACCTCTTCCTCATCCGCTGTGTATGCTGGGTTGAGTTGGTGGGCCATCTGGCTGAAAAAGATATGAACAATATGTGTGAGAGTGTACTGTGGCACACTTTACACCTTTACCCACAGATATCACTTTACTGACATATATACCATTCTATTGTCTGTCAGAGGTTACACACGTTCAATACCACTTATTGGTTCTCAGGCCACAACTAACTAACACTGCCTGGCAGACTCTATATATCACACCACTATACAACAGTACCCGACACACTTTTTTTGACACATTGCACAACCTCAAGACAGGGGTGTATATCAGACCAATGCACGAACAGAGATGTCATCCATTGCAATGGATGTAAAGTACAGGTACAGTAGTACCAATCAACCACCCTAGTCATTGATGCCATAGCCCTGCCTAACAGATGTGTTCAGTTGTTACTATTGTGGCATACTGCTGTAACAGACTATATATTTTGCTGGATACACACGTTTACCCTGCAACACACATATTGCAGCCATTGTACAGGCATAATCACACACGCATCAGGCAAACATACAATGCACCACTGTATGCCAACACAGATGAGCATTACCTGTGTACCATATGGTACTGTGTGCCACTACTTACACACCCTTATGCCTGCATTCTGTCCTCTGTGCAGACTACAGGAAACACACATGACAGTGTTTCCAAGCAATGTGAACACACACCATACTTTGCTGTTTAGGCCTACAGCTTCAGGTAGTACTACAGTTCATATTGGCGATGGATTCACCAGCAGTACCACTCACTAAGCATACATGTATTGCTTTAGCCTACAATGAGACACCACATTACAGCGGAGAACTACGTCACATCATATGCCATACTACTATGTCTGCCTAACAGTACATTACACATTAGTTGCTGTCCTCACAGCTAGGATAGGCACTACCATGTCAGATACAACATCACACTAAGCTATCACACCTTTACAGACCTTGCAGACATTCAGCGTTACACTTATTCAACCTCACATAGCAGCTATTGCATTAAGTACATGTGTGAGTGCATAGTGTCATAGGTAGGTAATATGCTATTGGCCCTTGTGCCTACGGCAGCTTAGCCATATGCTACCCTGGCCTTTGACACACATGTACTTTGATTTCACTTGCCCCTGCCAACCTGAACCACAGAGGTGTTTCCTGGGGTGTATTACCAATCTACCACACAATCATCAGGGGTATTTATAACAACTGCTAAGGAGGAGCCTTGTTTGCTATTGCTAGGTGGTCTATTCCAGTGTATGGCATATCTCTGAGATGGGAACCTATCCCTCCAGCATGTGCTGTTTAGTGAGCTGACAAGGTTTAGGGCCCTAGAGTGTGTATCCCAGAGGGATTGTGATATGTTGCCATGGTGGTTGTCACCCAGCTATGGGTGTGACATACCTCTGTATGTCTGACAGAGGTCACCTCTGTGTAGCCAGTATGCAATACAGTGTAGTTGTGGTTTTGTGAGTCAGTCTGCATAGGGCATCTGTTTGCGGCCAGTATTACCCTTTGGGAGGTCTGTCTGTGGCCTGTTCACCTGGTGTAGTTGTCATGTGAAGTACATACCACACAGGGCATTGTGATGAGTAGAGGGGAACTCTACCCTTTACTTCCATAGATGACACACCTGTTGTCATGAAATATACCACACAGACAGATTACATGTGTAGTGTGGCACTGTCTTCATCAAAGCGGAGGTTACTGTCCACCTGTGTCCCATGTTCCCTTATCACACCTTCACTGTTAGGTAGATCTCTACCTATGTGGTAGTTAATGGGTACACTGTTTTGGGAAGGTGGAATGGCACTGCAGTATCAACACTTGTCTACAGTCTATGTCTTGGTCACCACACACCTGTTGCAGTACATATGACCCTGTGTCTCTCTGTCTCTCTCTCTCACTCTCTCTCTCTCTCTATATATATATCTATATTTATATATATATATATATATTATATATGCATATCTATACACATACATGTACACATCCATTGCTGTACACATGGATGTACATATAGGCACATGTACAGTCCACCTTTCATGGTGGGGATATCACCTATGCGACAGTTGTGGGATGTACAGGTATGTGATTAAATTGCACAGTGTTGTGCAGAATGCATGTGGGTGTCCTCAGCCCTTGTAGCATTGGCAGACCTCACTGGCTTTAACACAGCAGATCTGACAAATCTGTCCCACAGCATTTAACCACCACATGACATATATCAACACTACCATAGCTGGCCTTAGGCATAGGCCAACTGGGTGGCCGCCTAGGGAGCCGCTCTAGCAGGGGTGCTTTTCCACTATTTATGTGGTGTAGTAAGACAAGGATGGGGGCACAAGGAAGTGTAGTAGGGGTCACCGTGCAGCCCTTTTACCTAGGGCACCAGTTGACCTAAGGCTGCTCCTGCGCACTGCATGCTGTTTTCTAGGCCACACACTACGACCTACATGGATATATACACATATCAACCTTCACTGACAGATATCTGTCCACCCTTCACTAACAGTTGCAGTATGTTCCTTGCCCTATGCACATATGCAGATACAGATAGATACATACTGCTGCCACACATGGATGATTTGCAGTGTGTAGAGTACTCTTCAGGAACATCTACAACATGCCAACACATACATTTGAGTTACATACCTTACCTTTGTATTTCCCTGCTCCGTGTGTTATGGTTTTGTAGTTTTTTTGTTTATTGGTGGTTTGTTTTGGGTTTTCGCCCTCTATTTAACTTTCTGTCTCAGTTTCTCACTCTGTTCTGTCTCTGTCTCAGTCTGTGTCTGTGTCCGTGTCTCTCTCTCTCTCACTCTCTATCTATCAGCACCTGCAATGATATAATTGCATGTGTGGACTGCAGGTACAACCTGCTTTTCTAGGTATCTGCACTTGTGCATGTGACAGCCTCTGCACAAATTGCTGCCCACCATTCAGTAACTGCATGCAGCCTGCTGTTTGCTGATTGCATTACTCACTGTGATTGCAGCCCACTGCTATAAAATGCTAGGTTAGGTAGGCATAGTCCTTTCAGATTTCCAAGGTGGGGCCCATGCTTGTTTGCTATGGACACCGTTGTGTTAGTCTGAAGGTTGGTATATGTCTCTTATCTGATGCTAGGGGTGTAGCCAGTTATATGCATGTTGTACTCAAATCTGAATGTTGCTGCTTCCAGTACACACATCTCAGTGTAGACATGTACGCACCCCTCCAAATGCTAACACAGGATACATGGGAGTATGTACTTTTTTCTCACTTACACAATTAACTGCCATGCTAATGTGATTATTGCACTGTATTCCTGTGGCCAGTATTTATCCTGGTCTGATACTGTGTGGAGTTTGTAAGGTGATACTGTAACATTATTCCCTGCTAGGATGGCTGGTTCTCCTTTCACAGTCATGTCATGCAATTCCACAACCACTGCTGCTAAAGACCCAGAGAAAAGGATTTGTGTTATACCATTCCTAATTTCCATTTCCATTCCCTCATTGTAATTCATGATATATTTATTTCAGAACCACGTTATTTGTATATCTACTGTGGCTTAGTAGTAATTCATGCAGTCTGTTGAGTCTATGGTCTGGGGTTTGAGACTGGCAGAGGTTTTTTTCTTTTGCTGCTCAGCAGAACAAGGGCCCTGCCATAGAGTGACTAAGGCACTTTTAAGCAGTTGTAAGCGGGGTTTGCGTGGGTTTGCGTGATGCTTAGTGATGCTTAGCTAAACGCACACATGTGCACACTCGCTTAAACCCACTTACTACTGCTTAAAAGTGCTTACTTTCGCTAACCCCCGTGCTAATTTCTTTTAAAGAAAAGAAAATGGGGAGATAGGAAAGTGGTGAAAAAGGGGGCACAAAGAGGGACAGACAGTAGGTAAACAAGCTCAGGATGTGCAGGACTGGTGTAGGGAAGGTCCATATCTGCCCATTTCTTTAACAGCAACAGCTGTGCATATGCAATTAATTTGGAGTGAAATTTGAAACCTTCCACCCCTGGGAGAGGGGTGAGGACAACAAAGTATGTTGTACTGCCAATTCTAATTATCAGCTTACATGTCCAGTGGACATGTGTGCAAAATGGGCAGCTATGTATGGGGCGTAATTTTTTGTGGGTACAGATTGCCTTTTTTTTTTTTTTTCAGGTGAGAGTGGGAAGTGAGGTAGAGGAAGTATGTATGTCCAGGGAGGTAGGTTGGGAAGGTAAACAGACAAGACAGACAAGACACATACAGGGGCGGTGTATGACACATGCAGTGGGTGAACACAATTGACGGGTTCTGATGTTTGGAAATCGCAAGCCCATGAGCCCACAGATGGTAACAATGGAACTGAGATCCCCACCCATGGGCAGTCACCACTGAACCTTCACAGCCCCGAGGGTGGTTGTGCTGGGGGCTGCGTAGGATGGGCAGGCTCACCTGTGAGATGCGCCACTCTCGCCTCGAGCTGGCTTAGGGGATCAGTGACTGAACACTGGATCTCCCAACGCACCACAACCCGGACCCTTCGAAGGGTGACAGGTGGCCCTTCTCTGCCCATGCTTGCATGGGGGGGGGGGACGAGCCCCATCTCCTGCAGCGCTTCCATCCGAAGGTGGCACAGGACCAATGGAGGAGGGGAGCCCGGGCTGGGCACCGGACCTGCTGGTTCCAGGTGCACTCGCCAGCTGAGGAGGGACAGGTGGGTCCGCTGGGACTGGCCTTCCCATACGTTCTGTGATTAGGTGTGTTTAATTACAACATAAGCAAAACAGCATTCCAGATTAGTTGTAACAGCATGCAGTAATATTCCCATTAACCCAACACACCAAGGTTACAACAGTTGAACAGCAAGCATAACACATGCATATATTGAACCACAGTGGATATTCCAACAGCATGCAGGGATGTTTGGTAGCAACAGGTCACAATGATTGTGGTGTTTAAACAGGGCACATGCATCAACGTGAATGCAAATATTTATAGAACAAAAGGACATATGTCCCAACAAATATTTAAGATTACACATACCCACTGAGGTGTGGAATTGCATGGTTTATGCACATACAGTAGGGTGTAGAAAAAAACCTCGGTTAACATCTTATAATTACCTTTTCGTCTACACTACATTACTAGTGACTGCAAGTGTATATCCCCTACATGTATTATTACACTTGCCACCATACATTAGGTTCTGTAATGGGTTTGGCTAGTTCAGTATATGCCTGACCTATATCTGACATACCAACTGTCCAGGATGCAGATGTTACTGCTACATATTTCTTGATTGCATTTATATTTCTTTATCAACATATCTGGGATGTTTTCACATGACATTTTCACTTCGATTTGTACAGAACCCTGCATTTCTTGACACACACTCACATTTCTGTGGAAAAATAACATGCTACACGTGTGCCAGATTTACTTATTCATGCCAGCCAGTAACTGACTGTTGTGGACTGTATATATGTTTCACAGCTACTAGCACTTCCATCACCCACTTTATATGGGACTGCACAACTCTGGGTTGCCAGCACCTTTTCAAACAGTATAGTTTGTATAATGCAAGGGTACAACAACATTTCAAACTCTGTGACACAGACATACTATGGGTTTTAGACCTTTATTAATGACATTACACACTTTTCCACAGGCTCACTGCTTTATTTGTTTTAATGGTGTATATGGCAGACATGTTCAAGACATATTATACCTTTATTAATGGGTTAGAACACTCTTTTTTCAGGCTCACTCACTTATTTTATATGACAGTGCCTGCAGAGATATTATTCCAGACATATGTTACCTTTCTTAATGGGTTACTACACTCTTTTTCTGCCTCTCTGACTTTTTTATCTGACAGTACATGCAGAGGACTTATTCAGGCAATTTTATGGCTGTATTATTGGACTACAACACTTTCTTTCATGCTCTCTCCCATATTTTATATAACAATACATGCAGAATAATCACTAACCTGCTTGGTGGCGCAGCCTTAGTAGCCTGTCAGCATAGGCTTGCTGATTCGCAGCATGGTCACCTGCAGCTGTAAAGTAAATGAAGGGATATTGAGACATACCTATACATTATATATACTTCATTATCAATTCTTACATACTGCATTCCATGGCTACATACTCAGTTGTGGGGCATCCCACATCCCAAGGGCCTCCTGTATCCATTGGTTCAGGCGGTCCTGCTTTCGTCTCTTCAGGTCTGCATGGTGGTGACAGACCTGCTCACCAGTCCAAGGAACACCTGTGGAACTGGTGAGGTCACGAGCTAACCGGTTCCAAGCTTCTGTCTTGTACTCCCTTGGAACTGGCCCTACAGGAGTCTTGACTCATGACAGTGGACAAGGAGCCAAACCATGTATTTCGACTCCTCGATGCCCCAACGTTGCGCTCGGAAGCGTGTTCCCTCTCCGACATGAGACATTCTAATTGCAGATGTGAGCTACAATCAGTTATGGTGTGTATTCCTGCCTGTGGGACTTAAATATGCCGCATTTCCCGCACTTTTTTGTGATTGGCCAGTTTGTAAAATTCTCGGCAGACTGCAGGCCTGCTTAGTAATGGTTAAACTAACATTATTAAGTATATGAATGTTAACAGTGGCTGTTTCCCCTATGTTGTCATGCTTAGTGGTTCTGTACTTCGTTTCTGATGCACAGAGTCCTGGGTTCAAACCTTGTCATTCGTTTTATTTTCATACTGTCCAGACAGGCTAGGGGGTGTAGCTGCATTTAAGCAACTTTGCTCTACGTTGCTCCTCGGTGCCCTATGGTGCCCTGGTTGGCATGGCGTGCACATCCACGCAAACACATTGCGCTGGGTAAAGCACTGTTAAACTGTGGGCAACTCTATTGCGCTGGGTAAAGTGCTGTTAAACTGTGGGCAACTCTATTGCGCTGGGTGAAGCGTTGCTTAACTGAGGGCAATTTTATATTGGGATCCTTTAAAATATTTATTTTATTCACTGATACACTGGCCATTTCACTGCTTTTTAGTTATGTTTAAACATATATGTTAGGTATTATTCCATATACTGATTTAAAAAATAAATACGAAAGGGAGTGGTGGGACTCAAACCATGAATGCCTTTTCTTTGTGCGAACGCTCTACCATTATGCTATTGCCATTTGGTGTGATTTGCATAAACATTCTTTCTTATTCTCTTCCATGTCAGAATTGCTAACTGTATCTAAGCAATGGGCACACCCGTGCACACACACGCAAATATGGGCATCTATTTGGGAATTAAAAAAAAATTTAATGTTATGCGTTTTACAACTGTGATGGGGGTTTACAATATCAGACAGTGAGGTGTTGGGTGCAGGGGCATTTAAGCGGACTCACTCTTGTTTATTTGCTTTTATTTTCAACACTTGCAGGGGCGTGGACATTTAGACTGCTCGGCAGATGAACACGCCCCCTGCTTTCTTACACGGTCCGTGTAAGACTTACGGTTGAGTCAGCATGCCCTCATGCATATTCATGGCACGCTGATGTCATACCGTTCAACTGTAGCCTCCAAGTAAGACTTATTAAGTCTTACACGGAGGATTTGTGAATCCGGGGGAGTAACTATTACATTTGTGATATTTTGTAAACAGCTTACAATATCTCAGCAACCACTCAAGTTACAGGATTTGAAGTCTGAAACTCAAATGTATATTATTATTTGGAGACTTCAATTCTCAGATCATCCCAGTGATTTGGCAGAAAACCAAACATTTTATGAGAAACAGACTAAAAACATGAGGAAAAAATGTGGACATTCTGCAAAAATCTGGACAGTTGAGAGGTATGCGCATGTCATCATTTTACCAATGATATTGAAACCTCACCAATGAAAGACATTACCTAAGGTACCTAGGGTTTAAGCCAATCTAGTACAATATCAATAATAATGCAGTAATGCTGTAAATGGTTCAAAAGGATACTATGGCCCATTGTCTTAAATACAGACAAGCGGTCAGTAGGACCAAAAGAGATCACTGAAAACCATAATAAGGTCTGTCTCTGTGTTGGGACCTGAATGAAAACCAGACTTTAAAGAATAATAAATGTCATTCACTCATAGATAGGAATCCAAGTGTGAATAAGTTACATCCCCAAACTTTTACTCACACAGGGTAGATTACAGACTAGTGCTTAATCATCCAGGTTGACAGGATTTAAGTCAACCAAAGCCTTCTTTAATGTAACTCATAAGGCTGTTATAGTCAGGTGGAGGACTAGGCCAGCTCCTCTTAGCATGATAATGCCAACATAGTGAGGCACTGATACAAACCACAAGTTGTGGTGCACATGAAGGAAACATGAGGTACTGAAACTTAGATCAGGAGGAAGGCAGCAGATTCTCTGTAGGACTACATGCTCTGTTGCACATGTGCAAAGCCTGACCTTATTAAGGCAAGCTGGTACTAAAACAAGAAAACAAGTCACATTTTTTGGGAGGGGGGTGCTAAGCTACATGGCTAGGCAATCTGGGCTGCACCATCTCCTAACCATTCACTAAAGAGCATCTGGTCAGTTTGTTCCTCTACAGATCTCCTGAGACAAATATATAGATGTCTTCTAGGAGAGCTTTACATGGTAGAAAGAGAAATAGTTATCAAAATGAAGATTGCCCTAGGGAAGATGAGTTTCAATCTAACCTCCTCACAGTTATTTCTTGTCAGCTGACAAAACAGGTACTGTCCACAAGGAGGGCTGAGCAATAATTATGTCACATACGAGGGTACGGATATCAATCACAGGTCCATTGCTATCAAACTCACTGCATATTACAGGGCATGTGAGAAGAATATAGAGAACAAATCTGTCAAGCCTGGCCTCTCCATATAGCAGTGGCTGTACAGGTTCACGGTCTTCTTACAAAAGGCAAGTTTAACCAGAGTGAAGTCACAATAGACTCATGACACTGGGGGGTGAGTTGGGATTCAGGAAAATTAACAGTAACGTGGAAGCCAAACCTTAAATTAATCTGTAACCCATCAATCAGAAAACCAAGAAAAAAATATACGAAAAACCACCAAGAGCAGGAGCTGGGATGCAAGCAAGTTTATTCTGGTACCTCGGCTGAACACAGGAGTTCAAACGCACTTTTGAACATACCTCGGAAACTTGTTTATTGGATCATGAATTCATGGAGATTAAAAATAGGCTTTCTATGAGAGGTTACTCTGATTCCCTACTAGATAATAGTATTAATAGGTTATTAAACCCTGATTTGTATGTAAGGAATGAGGATAAAATTTATAATAGAATTAAGAAAGCTGATAGGGTTCCTCTGAATAGTGAGAAGAAAGTATTTTTTGTTAACAAATACTCTCTTTTTTCTCCAACTATAAAAAATATTGTGGATTTTTTGTGGCTGATAGTTTGTCAAAATGATGAAATAGGTAATTTTTTTCCCAAAAGGGTTTGTTTTTCCTATGGAAGATACGCAAATCTGAAGGAAATGTTGAAGTTAAAATCAAGAGGTAGGGAGAGATATATGTTGAATGGAAGTACTATACTAAATGGTATGTTCAGGTGTGGAAAATGTAAAGTTTGCCCAAGAGTTAAAAATTTATCAGGAAGTTGTATAAATGGTGTAAAGTATCAGGCTACTTATAAATTTGATTGTAAATCTTGTGGGGTGCTTTATCTTGTTGGTTGTGGGTGTACTCCACCTAAATATTATATAGGTCAAACAAAATGTCAGTTAAAGATACGAATTTTGGAACATATAGGTGACATTAGAAATCATAGGATGGAAAGTCCCATTTCTGAACATTTTAATAGTGTGCATAATGGCGTGCTGGACTCCCTGTTCTTTTGTGCTTTAGCTAGACCTGATGTTTATAATGCTAGTAATTTCCTACAAAAATTATTGAATTTGGAAAGTATGTTTATATTAACCATTTGGTACTCTTAAACCAAAGGGTTTGAATCTAGAAATGAATTTAACTATTTAAAACTGTTTATTAAGTAATTTAAAAAATATTTTTTCTTTAATATTATTGTTATTTGCATATAAATACATTGTGTTTATATGGTGAATGTTTTTTTCTATTTAGATAGCCTTTATTCAGTGTTTATGAATGTATGGTCCCTTTTATTCTGAAGCCTTCTGATTCAATTAATTAATTATTTAATTGATTAATTGTTGGATTTTTTGTATAAAAAGATGCAATTAAATGTGAGTGGTTATTCCTTTGAAGGCTGTGTTCAGCCGTGGTACCAGAATAAACTTGCTTGCATCCCAGCTCCTGCTCTTGGTGGTTTTTCGTATTAATCTGTAACCGCCAGGAGAAAACAACTGTAGCAATGACACTACTGTGCACTGTGGTGTAGAATAGTAAGGAAACAAATTATAGGGTGCTTACATCCCAAGGGCTTGCTCTTTACATATTTGGGAGATAGCAATGCCATATACAATTTACTTTGCAAAAAAATAAATAAATAAATAAGTGTAGGACACATCCTTGATCAGTAACAAAAATGCAGAAGAAAAAAACAGGAAATGAAAAACTGAAGAAAAGATCAAGTGGAAGGATCCAATCAAATGGGAGATATACTGCATTTTAAAAAATTGCAAGTAAGATAACTAAAATATGTTTTTAGGTAGGGAAGGCTATGAATGTGAGGAAGTTAGAACACAGCTCAGAACAATGCATGCTGCTTTTTTGTTTGAGGTTTACAGTAGTATGTGATCACATCCAAGATGCAAGATAGAGCAGTTTTCAACTGATCAAGCAGCTGCCAAAAGTGAAGTGCAATGACTGGTGAAAACTGTCTATTTAGGAAAGTACAGAAATACAAACCAGCTGGTTGGTAACCAGGTAATATTTAAACAGGAGGAACATGAATGTGTGGGAGGTTGGCTGGGTGACGGTCTGATTCCAAGTATCACTCTAATACCAAGCTCATTTATAATTATAGAAAATTAGGACATGACATTTATGATTTGTAGGAGTCCACTTATTTCAGAATTAGTTGGTCTGGAGTTGCAGGCTAAGCATATATGTTTTAAAAAAATACAGAAAGGTATTACTAACTCTCTATGCCGCAATCTTCTTTTGGTGATAGGGATTGTGCACAGTTTGCTGGAGACTGTCCTGACCTTGTAGATTAAATCAGAGACTGAAACAAGTCATTGTAATTGTTCTGTTTTACTGTCACAGACAGATCACAAATGATAATTAAATAGTGAGGCACAACAAAGTATGTCTTATTTCCTATTTGTTATTTTATTCTTCAGATAAGATGTTAAACCAAAGTCCCATCTGCCTGAGTTGGTGGTAGCTAAGGTGGATAGAAAAGATCCCACAGCACTTAACAAACAGAGTAAGAGGAGTTCCACGGTGCCCTGAGCAAACTTCCCCTAATCATTATGAATTCCATTTCAAGTCACCATTGAAAAGAAGTCACTAGTCTAGTGGGACTAACTCGGCCAACAAAGGATTGATAGATAGATAGATAGATAGATAGATAGATAGATAGATAGATAGATAGATAGATAGACAGATAGATAGAGAGATAGATAGACAGACAAATAGACAGATATATAGATAAACAGACATAGACAGACAGATAGACATAGATAGACAGACAGACATAGATAGATAGATAGATAGATAGATAGATAGATAGATAGATAGACAGACAAATAGACAGATATATAGATAAACATACATAGACAGACAGATAGACATAGATAGACAGACATAGATAGATAGATAGATAGATAGACAGATAGATAGATAGACAGACAAATAGACAGATATATAGATAAACAGACATAGACAGATAGACATAGATAGACAGACAGACATAGATAGATAGATAGATAGATAGATAGATAGATAGATAGACAGACAAATAGACAGATATATAGATAAACAGACATAGACAGACAGACAGATAGACATAGATAGACAGACAGACATAGATAGATAGATAGATAGATAGATAGATAGATAGTTAGATAGATAGATGATAGACAGATCGACAGACAGATAGATAGATAGATAGATAGATAGACAGACAGATAGATAGATAGATAGACAGACAGACAGACAGATAGATAGATAGATAGATAGATAGATAGATAGATAGATAGATAGATAGATAGACATATACAGACAGACATATAGATAGACAGATATATAGACAGATAGATAGATAGATAGATAGATAGATAGATAGACAGATCGACAGATAGATAGATAGATAGATAGATAGATAGATAGATAGATAGATAGATAGATAGATAGATAGATAGACAGACAGACAGATAGATAGATAGATAGATAGATAGATAGATAGATAGATAGATAGATAGATAGATAGATAGATAGGTAAAATAGATAACAAATTCATTCCTGACAAAACTCGAAGGAGGCAAAGTGAGTGTTTTTTTGCTTTCCCCTGGAATGATGTTATTACACAATATACCTTATTGGTTAATCTTATACTCTGATACATTTTCACTAAATATTTTTATGTATGTGCTTTAGATGGAGTTATTTTACTCAGTGTTGTGGAGCCTGTGACTTAGTGTTCAGTCATGTCACTTTAATCTACATCTCTTAAATGTCATTTTTGCAGTGAAAAATATTGTCATTAGAACCATGACAGCATAATAAGGAAAAACAATGCACATAACTAAACTTGTAACCACACCTGTTACAGCATTTTGTTAAACTGCATGCTGATTGGAAATAAATGCCTCCAACAATGTTATAAACACATGTAATTCTTTCATTTTGTAACACCTGTTTCCAGAAAATCATTCTTTCTTATTTCTTTTTCTTCCTGAATGCAAACACAGGTGTGAAATGCAGCTAGTTATCGTCAAAGGTTGAATTGTTAATGCAAAGACTGAGAAATGTAACAAAATGAGAATTGTTTAATGATATATTGTAGGCTGAAGTTTCATTGTAAACAGCCTTGTAAACTGAATGTTACTGAATTAATAATAATCTGTTAAATTTTATAGAGTTGTTTGCAGAATAGTTAATGAATTTTAAGAAATGGAAGTAAACTGTACAATTTAGATTTAATGACTTGCTTAACTATGGGCAGGATTCACAAAGCCTCCGTGTAAGAGATACAAGGCTTACACGGAGGCTGCAGTTAAACGGTGTGATGTCAGCATGTGATGCATATGCATGAGGGCATGCTGAATCACACCTAAGGCTAACACGGTCCGTGGAAGACAGTAGGGGGTGTGTCCGTAGGCCGAGCCCTGCAAGTGGACACGCCCCCAGAAGAGTAAAAGTGCCCAAAGTAAACACCCACAACAGAGGCCATGGAAATGTGAATAAACACAACACAACACATGCCCCCACAGACTATGAACATAAAATATATAAATGAACATGTTATATATTTTTAAATCGTAAAGATGTTTGCCGTGAGTGTGTTCGTTGCGCGGCGTGCCGTAACAGCCACAGTTAGCAGTCAGTGGAAAAGCATATAAGAACTAAATATGCAAAGTAAGCCAAGAAGCAATAACGTAGTGGTAGAGACATCGGCTGAAGAGCAGGCAGTCATGGTTCGAGCCCCCACAACATCAATTTTTATTTTTAGTAAAATAAGCACGAAACAAGTCCCTGACAAATATGTACACATATAAAATTATATTTTATGTAAAATGTAATGAAATAGTCCATATATTTTGAAGAAATGTGAGATAACAAAACAATAAAAAATGCGAGATGTGCCTATAGCTGAGCTACAGTTTAACAAGGTGAGTGCATCTGCCCGTAGGTGAGCAGTGGTTTAACAGGTGTAAAATGAGTGCCCCTAGATGAGCAGTGGTTTAACACGCTGAAACTGTGTGCCCCTAGCTGAGCTGAGCGTAATATGCATGCTAACAGCCAAATGAAGCGTAAACCAGCGTACCCTGTTTGCGCGGAGCTGCGCACCACACCAACAAGCTAACCGATGGGCAACGTTGAGCAAGCTGTATCAAAACTGCCTTTACACAGACACACCCCTTAGCCTGTCTAGACAGTCATAAAATATAAAAAGCAGTGGCCAGGTTCGAACCCAGGATACCATCCACCATCGTCAAGGTACTGAACCACTAAGCCATGACAGCAGTACCTAGAAATGCAGTAATAGCAAATATATAGGAATGAATACAAAGTGGAGCATGACAAAGCAGGTTTTGTGAAGTTGATACTTCAATGGCCAATCACAGATAAGTGCGGGAAAAACGGCATATATAAGCTCCATAGGCGGGAATACACAGCATAAACGATTGTAGAACTAACTTGCAGCCAGAATGTCAGGAGTAGGTGAGGGTAGTTGCTTTCGAGCACAGAGGTGGGGCGTTGAGGAGTCCAGATACATGGTCTGGCTCCTAGTCCACAATCATGAGGCCCAACTCATGCAGGGCCAGGTCCTGTGGGGAGCATATAGGGCTGAGGCGTGGGACCGGTTGGCTCATGATCTCACCAGTGCCACAGGGATTCCAAGGACTGGTGAGCAGGTCCGTCACCACCATGCGGACCTGAAGAGACGTAAGCAGGACCAATTGAACCTTTGGATCCAGGAGGCCCGGCAAATGCCCAACGCCCCACTACTGAGTAAGTTACATTTAATTATGTATGTAAGAAACTAAACTAGCTGATATTATGGAGATGTGTATTCCAATATTGCTTCATTTATATTATAGCTGCAGGTGTCCGTTCTGCGAACCGCAGAGCCTATGGCGATAGGCTGGTGCAGTTGCGCCACCAGGCAGGTCAGTAATCCACTCCCAGTAACTGTAAAGAAATATAAAAGTATGACAGTTAGCAAAAGAGTGCAGTGTAGTCACTAAGTAATAAAATGTGCAAGTAACAGTGTAAGAGTGTTTGCAAGTATTGCTTGATTACAAAAGTGTGCTGCAGTCTGTAATCCAAACAGAAAAATGAAAATATCTGAAATAAAGTCTGAAATAAAGATGCCCCACCTGTAATATAATAGTACACAACCTGCAGCAGGCTGAAAAGTACAGCTGCAGAAGATGAGCAAATCACATGTGTGAAATATATCCCTGTTGAAATACTGAAACATGACAGAAGTGAGACTGCTGGAAAGGATTGTAATAACTACAGGTAAAACATGTCAATAAAGCCTAGAAGTAAGTACCACCCTGAATAGTAAAATGAAAACAAGTGAGAGAGTGTGAGAAAGAGTTATGAATCCACCAATAAAGTAGTAATAACCCCTGAATAAAGTATACTGCAGGCAGTACAGAATGAAATGAATGTGACAAGTAGAACCAAACTGCGAAATGTGTTCAAAGTGTTGCTGCAGCTGGAATTTGTATCCCAAAATCTGGATATGTTGCTCTCAGTCTGCAATATGCAGATAGTATGATTGTCTGAAATACCAAACATCCACAGTTGTCTATAGCTATATAAAGCAAATGTAGCAGGATGATGTAGCTGAACAAAGCCAGAAATGAACGTGTATGAAGAACAATAAAATGTATATTGATGTAGCAGTAACAGTCCTATCACCAAACTGAAGTAGTTATCATATAGGAAACTAGTTAGAACAGTAGTGTGTATATATCTGCAGCTATTAGAAATGTACAGCATATGTATTGGAATTCGAAGGTGTTAAGATTATTTATTCAGCCCACCCTATAACCACATATAATCCATTCCACGTGAAATTGGTATGTGCAATCACAATTAACACCCCTGGACATTTTTCCTGTTGGGTCATAAATATTTGCATGTACGTTGATGCATCTGCCCTGTTCATACATCCAAACCTGATGGCCTGTTGCCATCAGTCAACCCTGCATGTTGTTGGACTGTGTATTGCTGTTCAAATTATGCATGTGTTATGCTCGCTGTTCAATGGTGTGAATATCTGGGTGTTTGGTTAATGGGAATACTAATGCATGCTGTTACAACTAATTGCGAATGGTATTGTATGTTACTAACCCAAACTGTCATGACATAATGCAAAACATAGGATGACAGGGAAGGCGGGTTCCAGCGGACCCACCTCTCCCACCTCAGCTGGCGAGTGCACCTGGCACTAGTGCCCAGTCTGGACCCCCCTCCGGTGGCCCTGTGCCACCTGCAGGTGGAAGCGCTGCAGGGGATGGGGCCCGTCCCCCCTCTGCAAGTCTAGCTGGAGGAGAACCACCACTCACCCTCTGTAGCGTCTGGACTGTGGTGCGTAGGGAGATCCGGGACTCTGTTCTTGGGCCCCTACGCCAGCTTGAGGCACAGGTGGCACAACTTACGGGCATGCCTGTTGCCTGTCCTACACAGCCCCCAGCACAGCCCTGTCCTGGGCAGTGAAGGAACAGTGGCAACTGCCCTTGGGTGGGGATATCAGTTCCACTGTTGCCATCTGTGGGCTCATGGGCTCTGGATATCCAAACATCCGTCCCCATCAATTGTGTAACCCCCCCCACACATGTCATACACCGCCCCTGTATGCGTCTTGTTTTTCTTGTCTGTTGACCTACCCAACCTACCTCCCCAACTATACCGACTTCCTTTACCTGACATACCACTCTCACCTGAAAAAAAAAAAAAAGGGGCACTCTGTACCCACAAAAAAATTACGCCCCATACATAGCTGCCCATTCTGCACACATGTCTGCTGGACATGGAAACTATCAATTACAATTGGCTGTACAACAAGTATTATTGTTGTCCTGACACCTCTCTCAGGGGTGGAAGGTTTCAAATGTCACACCAAATTACATACATATGCACAGCTGTTGCTGATGAAGAAATGGGCAGCTATGGGCCTTACCTACATCCCTCCTGCAAAACCCAAGCTTGTTTCCCTACTGTCTTGTCTTACCCTGTTTATGACCCCTTTTTCACCACTTTCCTGTCTCCCCATTTTCATTTCTTTCAAAGAAAATAGCGCGGGTGTGCGCCAGAGTAAGCACTGTTAAGCGATTGTAAGCGGGTGTGCGCGGAGCTGAACGCCAGTGTGATTGCGTGAGCTCTGCACAAAGCAGCGCTAACCCGGTTACAACTGCTTAAAAGTGCCTTAGTCACTCTGATTGACAGGTCCTGTAGTCAGTTCAAAAGCAAAATAAAATCCCACTGTCAGTCCCGAACCCAGGACCTTGGAAACAGTAGTCTGCATGACCTACCACTAAGCCATGACTCTTATACAAGAATATTGTGCTAAAATAAATATATCATGTAATAGTAGGAATGAATGTAAAGGGAATATAGGATGTGTAGTACACAAAGCATGTCATTCATACTTACTGTCAAAACTAGTGGATTTCCATAATAGTAGTGTGTGAACAGAAACAGCCATGCTAGTTGGTAGCTAGTAGGTAATAATGTCAGTTAATGTACATATATAAATGTATGTATATTTACATATATATATATATATATATATATATATATATATATATATATAGTTGTATGTGTCAGTGTGCATACACACTTACTACAGGAAACAGGAGAGAGGAATGGAGAAATGTGAATCTACAACACAGCCTGAATCATGAGAGAGATACTAACCTTTACACTCACAGAACAGTGTCCACAGCATACCAGCATGGTCCCCGCCCTTACAATCTGAAAGGGCAACGCCTATCTCACATACCCTTTTATAGCACTGTCCTGAAATCACAGTGAGAACTGCAATCAGTACACAACTGGCTGCATGCAATTAGCAAATGCTGGCTTACAATTGGTGCAGAGGCCATCACATGGACTTATGCAGATACCTACAAAAGCATCCTGTACTCACACTCCACACATGCAATACGTTCATTGCACTGTCTGGAGGCAGACAGAGAGAGAGAGAGAGAGAGAGAGAGACAGACAGAGAGAGAGAGAGAAAGAAAAAAAAAATAACAACACAAACAACAACACACGGTACACAAACTGAGTTGAAGCTGTCAGCAGTGACAGTACCAAGCCGTGCCAGCAGCAGCAGGAAGCTGTAGTACCGGTAATGCAACCAGCTGCGACAAACACAGGTAATGTAAAGTAACAGGTTAATAGTCTGCATACTGTGAACCCTCCATATGTGTCATAGGTCTGTATCTATAAGTACGTCCATGTGATATGTTGTGTGCATGTAGTTCCACCCAAAGGGGATGACTATACATTACATGTCATTTGGTGTTAGGCCATGATCCTGGCAGCAGTTTTCCGTTGCAGTGAGGCCTGTCTGTAGGATGTGTGTGTCAGCTGGTGTAACGACTATGGCACTTAGTTAGCAGTCATTTGGGAACTTTGTCATCCACAACCCGCACATGTTTGCTTTTACATCTGAGAAATAAATGCCAAACAAGAGGGGTCCTAGGACAGAGGCCTGTGGGATACCACATGTGACTGGCATTGAGTCTGACATGGCTCCTACAATATCGATATTATGGATTCTGTATGTCAACCAGTGTGCAACCCATCATGTGACATATGTAGTAACATGTAAGCTAATGAGCTTGTCTATGATGCCTGAGTGGAGTACTGTGTTAAAGGCCTTAGGCAAGTCCAGGTAGGCTGTATGGATTGCGTTGCCCTCATCAATGGCTGTAGTGACTGTTTTGAAAGGTCAACCAGGTTCAAAAGGCAAGATCAGCCCATCACAAAGGCAAACTGGCTGGGAACAAGTGTCTGCAGGTACCCAATATCACTGTATGTCCCATACTGAATCATTCCATAGCTTTGCAGACCAGGCTGGTTAAGCTTATGGTGCGGTAGTTCCCAGGGTCAGTAGCGGTGCCTCCCTTAGTGGAGTGGGACCACTGTTGCTGTATGCCAGTGTTCAGGTACATATCCCGTAGTACAGCCAAGGTTAAATATCAGTCTTATATGCGGTTGTTTGTCCTCTTGGAGTTCACGTAGCACACATCCAGGGATACCATCAGGTCACATTGATGCTGTGTGTTCTGCTTTGCTGAGGGCGGCCCTCACCTGGACATGTGAGATGATAGGGAGGTTACATTCAGCTGTGATAAGTATTTCTAGGTGTGGGGGAGAAGGAGGGGGGATATGTGCACCGAACCTGTCTGCAAGAATGTTGCCAATATCTGTGTGTTCGGTGAATGTTAAGTAGGTGTGTAGTAACTCAGAGCATATCTGAGGCATTTGATCCATATGTGTAACATAACTGAAGAAGGCCTTGTGGTTATCTATAGTGTTCGTGGCCATTTCCCTCCCAGAGTAGGCCGTGGATGTTGTTATGAGAGACCGTAGCTTATTACCAGTGCTGACCACAGATGCCTTCCAGATGTGAATCTGCTCTGTCCTGCAATAGCCTCCTTCTATCGTTATACAATCTGCCTTTGGCTGGGGTCCACCGGACAGGATGCCTAACCTTTGTGCATAGGGTCTGGGTTAGAAATGTGTGTGCATGTTCCATGCAATCTTTGGGATGTCCGTGGGAAGCATTTGCAAACGGGTCAGCAGTGTGGGTTGTGGCTTCCACTGGCCCAGTGGGCTGCATGGATACCATCTCAGTCCTAACAAGTGAATAACTGTCTAATCACATACATATCAAAGTAGTCTACTGTGCTGGTGGTGGTGGTGGTGGGATATGTATATCCAGGCCGAGTAACTTGTGTCCAGATCACACTACTGGATGGCGTTCCACATACAGTACCTTGGTATGAACCCCCAGAGTGAGGTTGTGCATTGGACCCGTCGCAGTGTGCTGACCGATGGGGCATGTTACTATGTTGTATGGAATGTGGCAGGTATTGTTGCACAGGTGTTGGCTGAGCACTGATATCTGGCCATGTACTTGTGTATCCACCAAGAGACACACACATGCTACATATGGGAGTAGTAGTATATCACTACAGTTGAGTATCATGTATAGTATGTGTGCCATATATTGCTGACATAGTCTGCTGATATCCTGTTTGTGTTCTCTTCCAGGGACATGGCGCATCAGCGTAATCCTGCCTACTCTGCAGCAGAAGATGAGGAGATACACCAGAGCCTGGTGCGGGATTATGACATACTGTTTTCCCGCACCAGCCAGAATCAGCAGGAGAGGGCTGCACTGTGGCAAGACCTTGTCCGTAGGGTAAATGACATTGGCACGCATAATAGGACATATGAGCAGGTACGACATCACTGCAGTGATTTAATCAGAAATGTCTGTCAGCGTGCGTCAGATATCCACAGGCAACAGGTTGCCACAGGAGGTGGGGTGGCTACACATCACCCCCTCACCAGACTGGGGGGGCTACTCCTAAGTGTTGTGGCTCCAGCCCTGGAACAGCAACAGCAATACACCTGCATCATGATGGAGGCTGGATCCACACAGCAGCACAACATGGAGCGTGCAGGTAATATGCCATATGTACACTTGACTGTTCTGTACACTGTTAGTTTATGCATGTATAAGGTGTGTCCGTGGTATGTAGCTGTCAACATAGTATGTAATTGTGCAGGTGTGATATTGCCAATATCAGCAGCTGACATGTGAAAGGCAACTGGTGTACTACTGCACTGTATCATATGCAGTATCAATGGCACAGTTGTGCCCACTGACATTAATCTCCTCATTTCTGCAGGTCCCTTCGGTGTTACAGCAAGGCAGCCCATCCATGCTGGTGAGTGTGTTTTAACAATACCTATAATAGTCCTGATAGTGCTGGTAATACTAGTGTAACTCAGTAGTGCTCTGTGTGTATACTGCGGGGTGTGCATGTGTGCATGTGTGCCTGTGTCCACTTGTGCATGTGTGCATGTGTGCCTGTGTCCACGTGTGCATGTGTGCATCTGTGCCCGTGTCCACGTGTGCATGTGTGCATGTGTCCACGTGTGCATGTGTCCACGTGTGCATGTGTGCATGTGTCCACATGTGCATGCGTCCACGTGTGCACATGTGCATGTGTGCATGTGTGCATGTGTGCATGTGTGCCTGTGTCCATGTGTTCACGTGTGCATGTGTGCATGTGTGCATGTGTGCACATGTGCATGTGTGCATGTGTGCCTGTGTCCTTGTGTGCATGTGTGCATGTGTGCATGTGTCCACGTGTGCATGTGTGCATAAGTGCATCACTGGTAACATTGTGTAGACATTGTAAACTGTGTTTCCTGTCTTCCTCCCACAGGTTCTGGTGCTGCTCTGGTGTCCTGCAGCAGGGAACCTGAATCTGGTGCCACAGGTACTGATAATGATGATATCTGTGTAATGGCACAGGAAGGTGTGTCAGGGTCCGTCATTTTTCGGCCAATTGACAGTACACAGCTGTCAACCCCATCATTATGCACAGTCATCCTGCCAGTACATCCTATGTCACCATTGTCCCTAGGTGATGGACAGGAAACAGTGGGCATTGACCAGGATAATGTGGTATCTGTGGCACATGCTTCCCCACACAGCAGCCATGGGCAGGGTCCTGCGATGGTACCACACAGACAGTTGCCCATGGGTTCTCGTGGGAGCATCCATGGGCGTACTGCCTCTGGCAGACGTGCCCAAAGAGGTCTGTCAACCTCAGCTATGTTTCGGGCTGTCATGCAGGCACAGTCGAGTATGGAAAGGTACACCAGACAGGGTCTGAGGGAGCTGAGAGCATGTCGCACAGCCATGACTGACAGTATGTGTGACATTGCGGATGCTATCCGTAATTTCACCGATGTCATAGACAGACGTTGTGGGGACATATTACAGCAGTTCCACAACCACATGTCCATGAGCCAGGGCAATGGTGGGCGGTTGCGGCGTCAATGTGGCCGTATGCCAGCAACAGCAGCAGCTGGCAGTCGGCACGGATGACAACAGGCCCGCGGACACCCCCATAGTGCCAGCAGCAGCCCCAGCAATGTTGGGTCTGTGCTGTCATCGGAACGCCCCAGGAGACCATGTGCACGTGGCTCTGGACAGTCCCAACAGGGACCTGTGCCCAGTCAACACACTCCTGCTTCTGATGACAGTACCCAGTCTGGCTTAGTACCGGATATGGTCCGTAGCACCCCTGCCAGGCACAGGTACCGTGTCCGTGCCCACAGACACTGATCTGTATGACCTGCCAGGTGCAGTCTGTGGCTGTCCACAAACTCCTGTATATGGCAGCCATGAGGTGGAACTTTGTGCATGCATACACACATGCAAAATTTTAACACCTAGGGCTACCACATACACACACACACTGCACCAACAGTGCCCCACCCTGTACTGCTGTCCCTCACCAACACACATACACACACATGTCAATTGGTGGTATCAGTGGCAGACTCAGGCATACCTAATTCACACCCTGTGCATATGATGAAACTGTGCCACCTCCTGCAATCTCCAACATCAGTGCAGGAACAGGTAAACACATTGCTGATGCACAGGGTAACTACATAGAAGTGAATTAATAGTATCATGTTGGTAACAGTACAGTGTGCTGATATGACTGTGTGTATATCCCAGCATGCCTGATGCAGTAACCGTATGACTGTCCTGAATTGTTATCTACACCCATAGTACATACCAAAGTGTAACAGCTGCACATTATTGCATACCGGTGGTAAGGATGTCAACAGATAGCCACATACAAGGGTAGCACATGGGGGAAGCTAATGCAAGTTGTGATACGCAATGATGGACCTGTACAGTAATGGTGGCAAGTTGCCCACAACGACTATGCAATGTGGATGTTTGCGCATGTTGATATGTGTGCAGTACCAATGTAATCCAAATCACAATTAACAATGACATAATATCAGTTCTACCATGGACATCTGAGCTGTGCATTCCTGGGTATATGTTGATAGTGCCTACATATTTGCACTGTTACCTACTGTTAGTGTTACCCCCTCTTTCTTGTACAATGGACTACTTCCAGCCCTGCTTACTGTAGCTTTGTTTGCATGCATGTTTGCTTGGGGTTACCTGGAACACTGCTTCCACCTGCAATGCAGAGTTACAGTGCTTCTGTGGACTCCTAGTGACATCTGCATAGCGTACTATACGTATGTCAAGTTTACACATGACAGAATGTCACTGTCTGTCCTGTTCGCATGTACGTTGCCTGTGACACATTGCACATGTCTTACCTGGCATTTACCCACGTGTGCAGTCATATATGCCAGTGCTATGAAATCAGTAGCAGTACACCCACACATACACACCTTCAGTATGTTGTTCCCCATTGGCCCTATGTGTTGGTAATCACCATGGCAATCACACTACTATGGTAGCATGTGCAAAGGTAACCTGTGAATCACCTCTATGGTCCAGTTGTGGTTTCTGTGAGTCATGTGGCAATGTCACAGCTGCCACATGTATGCAGTCAACCCTCACCCCTGGCCAGGAAAGTACAACACATGTGTGGGATGCCACCACATAGCCAATCTGGGGACTGAGCACTCTGAACCCAGTAATGCCATACCCTGTCAGGTGGCATGACATACTACAGTGATTACAATACCAGTCTGACATAGACCATGACGTTTTGACAGCAATCTGAACACACTGGGGCATACTTGGAGACTCAGAATAGCATCCTGCCTGAGCATCACAAACCTCCGCAGCTGGCACACAGGCATACATTATGTCGGAACAGAGCACATGCCACACATGGCACACACATCCCGTGTGCCACACACTCACAGCCTGTAGGGCTACACAACACACCTGCTACAGATGTGTCAGGTACCTCTCTTGGCCGCTGCAGTGGGGTCCCGCTCAACAGACTGTACATGGTGAAGGTCACAGTGATATGCCTGTGGGGCACTATGGTCCACCACAAAACACATGCATACAGGTCAGTCAGAGGCATGGACACATATGACTCAGTCATTGACCATGCCACTATGGATGACCTGAGACATACCTCCCTGGACTACATGATAGAGAACATAGAAGGGATCTCTCAGCATGTGGCACGGGCCAGTATGAGCCTGATTTTGGTTGCCATCATACCCTCACCAGGTATGCTACCACCATATGTAGGAAGGGTGTTCTATGTCTACATTCTGCTCAATCTCCAATGTCATTCATAGGGTATCCAATGGCTGTCAACGTGTGCTTACATCCTAGGGAAGCCACAATGATTTGCGAGGGGCAGCTTGCACGTGACACCCATGGGCCATTGTATATTGGCGAAGCCCCTTGATACACACATAGTGCCTTTTGCTGCAGGACACGGATTACATAGCCACCTCCATGGGTATCACAGGATAGGACACTAACAGTGATGCTACACAACACCAGCAGTGTACACCGCAAGATGCATGCACTGGACACTGTCCTCAGCACAGTGAACTGCAATGTCTGTGCAGTACTAGAGTCCTGATTCACGGCTCACAGGTGCAACCCATCACTGCCAGGTTATACCTCATACCATGCCTGTCGCCCCTACATGTAACACACATGGACAGGGGGGTGGTATCCCAAGGCACCACAGATACACACACCTCCAGGTTGTTGGCACAGTACAAAGCATCAGGGCCTATTCATGTGCAGCTAACAGTGTGTTGGACTGCCTTCTGGTTCATAGCCTGGCACACACAACCCTCCCATACACAGGAAAACCCACCTATCCTCCATAACAACACTGACAATATGACAGTCTCAAGAAATGTCTTTATATGGCTGGACTGCATCCAGCCAAACATTGTGCGTGAGCATTACTGTAGCTACAACTCACTAGCTGAAAGGTTCCCAGCATGTGGTCACTGAATTGCAGTGGAATAACATGTTACCACTCCCACAACAGGTGGGAACATGCAGCACCTGTTCATCGACTACATGTAGACTATATGGCCCAGACCAGATGTGTATCCCCTGCTGTAGGTATTTTACCATATACAACCCACACTGTATAGACACATACCGCGTGCGGACCCTGCACAGTAAGACACAGTCATATTGTTATGCATTGCGAATACCATTTATCCACTTGAGGCACGTGTCAGACATGGTAACTACTACAGGTCACAGGTATTTATGTGTATGTGTCACACACGTACATCATGTGTGCATTGCCATTGCTGGTTTAGGCAATGGCATGCATTGTTATGCACAAAGACCCACACAAGGTCATATTGTGTGACACAACCACACGTGGCAGTTGTGGGTTTCCAAAACATACCTATCTGTGCTCTGACAATGGTAATAGACCCAGTAGTAGAGCGCACTATTGGCATTACTGGCCAAGTAGTCCTGTTTGGCTGTGCTGATAGTGTGGTGACATCCCCTGTGTTTACTGGGGGAATATGCAGCATCTGGTGTATTGTAGTATTTGCCAAAAGGATCTGTTCTCTCACACTTGCAATTACACACACCCTACTACTTATAGGGTGCTGACATCATCCGTGCTTAGATAGGGGAATGTGCATCCTGTAGAGTGCTTTCACAGTTGCCAAAAGGGACATCTCTCTCACACAGACTTGCACACACATCAACCCCGCTCACCCACACACACACACACTGAGCATTTGCATGGTTTGAACTCCTACCTACCTATATTATGACACTTGAGGTAGACGCATTACCAGAGCACGCTAACCGAATTACTGGGTATCTGATCTGCACCTGCAGTATTTATAGGGTGCTGACATCTTTATTTCTACAGAGGTATGTACATCTAGTACTACCTGTCAGGTGGGGGATAGCATATATATGCATTTGCAGCCACCTACGTCAGGGTCAGATATGCACATCGCACTGGCAGGTTATGTTCTATACCATGCTTCGTGACCACAGGACCTGTAACACACAACACAACCAGTCCAGAACACCACTCCCACATCCAGGACACACACTTTGCTTCCCTGGGAACAGTGCAGGAATATGCAGGTGTTCACATACACCATTCCAGTTCTTAACATCAGGTACAGGCATATTGTGTGTGGGAACTACTCAGGCCTCTACCACTTTACCCTACAGCCACTACAATTTGTGGGTCCATGAGCCATGGCAGAACCACTCACCACAGCCACATGGGGGAACACATATTGCACCTGTCCATCTGCAACATGGGTACTCACTGTTCCACACCAGAGGTAGACCACCATTGTTGATATCTGACCATACCCACCTTTCCCTGGACATCCATATACCATCCCTACCCCCAGGCAAGGTTGTCACTGCAAACAAACTGTATTTAGCACAAGCAGACTCTACACTTGTGAAGACTGGGGTGTACGACTTCAAAGGACCCATGCTGGGGGACTATACTGGCCACTCTGCATAATCCTTGACAATTGCATTCTATGAGCATGTGTAAGGTTTGCATTGATCATGCTATCCCACATATACCCATGACTGCTCCACAACAAGACACCTGTCAGGGAACCCCAAAAGGCCCAAAAAAATTAAAATTCAAGGGGGGAAAAAGGGGGGGGGCGGAAAAGGGCAACCCCTTCCCCCCAAAACAAAAAAAAGTAAAAAAAGGGGGTTTTTTTTTGGGGGCTTTTTTTTCCCCCCCCCCCCCCAAAAAAAAAAATTTTTTTTTCCCCCAAAAACCCCTTTCCCCCTTTCCCCCCCCTCACCGGCCCCCTTTTCCTTTTTTACCCCGGGGGGGGGCCCCCTTTTTGGGGGGCCCCCCCCAAATTTTCCCCCCCCCAAAAAAACCCTTTTTCCCCCCCCCCCTTTTTTTTTTTTTTTTTTTTTTTGGGTTTTTCCCTTTTTTTTGGAAAAAGGGGGTTTTTTAAAAGGGGGGGGGGGCCCCCCTTTTTTTTTTTATTTTTTGGGGGTTGGGGTTTTTTGGGGGGTTTTTTTTTTAAAAAAAAAAAGGGAATTTTTGGGGGAAAAAGGGGGTTTTTTGGGGGGCCCCGGCCTTTTTAATTTTCCCTTTTTAAAAAATTAAAACCCATTCAGATTGTACAAGGTGCAGCATGTTCATTGATTCCAGCTTGGACATGGCTTAACATCAGGCACAGCTTGCCTCTGGGTGGGCAGTATGGCAGTGTGTGGAGCTGCAGTTTGTTTATCAGGCAACCTGGCATTTTTCCCCTTTCTACTCCTGGTGGGGTACTGTTGTGGACTTTACAGTTGATGGAGGTGTCTGCTGAGGTATATCCCACAGGGGCTATTGTAGTCAATTTGAATTTTAAGGCTGTGCAGACCAAGCTTGTCAGGATCCGGGGGTGGTAGTTTGCAGTATCCATTCAGGCAACACCTATGTTGTGAAGGACCACTGATGTTCTACACTGCTCTCTGGTTACATATCCTGTGGTAAGGCTGACATTGGGCAGTAGTGTGATTTGGCATTCCATTTTCTTGGAGTCCATGTTGGCCCCAGCCCAGGACACCAGCACATCCTATTTCATTATGTGTTGAGGTGACATCTGTCACTCTCACAGCTCCAATGGCTTTGATTTCCTGTGGTGGAGCATGTCCATTACTCCTGTGTTGGACATGGCCTTGTACAACAGACATACAATGCCTCTGTGTAGGCAGTTGTGACTGCATTCAGCTGGGGTGTCTACAGCCAGGCAGCATATGACATATATTTAAACCCCCTTTATCCTCTTGGTGGGGTACCTTTGAGGTTTTTCTAACTGCTGCAGGTGTCAGGAAAGGTACATCCCATATGAGTCATTGTACTAGATTATGGGTCTGAAAAGGGGAACAGTACAGGGCACATGACCTCTGTTGATGTAGATGTGAATCCTTTCATGATACGGTGTCCAATATAGACAGTCTTCCTAGCCACATTGGCATTGTGAGTGTCACATGACAGGTTACTGTCACTTGTGTCCCTAGGTCCCTGATTACTCCTTGCATACATAATGCTTTACCACCTATGTGGTAATTTGTAAGGGGCCCCACCCTCACAGCAGGCTTGCTGCATGCTTTAAACAGCAGACAAACCCCTTGGGACAGCTGTAACTGTGCCACCTGTTAAAGCTGATCATTCTGTGTTTGTACTGTGGCATCATTCTTGGTGAGGGTTGGTGCTGAAACCAGTGTCATCCCGGGCCTGGAGTACATACTCAGAGAGCTCTTCCATGTCTCTTTTCATGTAGTCCAGGGAGGTACATCCCAGGTCATTCACACCAGCATGGACAATGAGTGCATCATATTTTTTTGTTTGGGGGTGATGACTTGTGTTATGTGGCATATTGTGGCAGCCTACAGGCAGCTTACTGTACCCTTTCCCTTGTTCAGTCTGGTGAGTGGGACAGCAGTGTGTCTGCCTATACAGACACCTATTACAACTGTATCAGGCATGCTGTTTCTCCTTCTGGCCTGTAACTGTTTGGCATACCAGCTTTGTGTACTATGTGTTGTTTTATCAAAAATTTCCAAAAGTTTTTGTTTTTTTTTTTTACCCCCCTTTTCTTGTGGGGATTTTTGGTTTTTTTTTTACCCGTTTTTTTTTTTCCTGGGCATTTTTGGTTTTAAATTGGATTTTTGGGGAACCCCTTTTCCCCCTCCTACTGGGGGGGGTTGGTTTTGGCAAAAAAAAAAAAAAAAAAAAAAAAAAAAAAAAAAAAAAAAAAAAAAAAAAAAAAAAAAAAAAAAAAAAAAGGGGGGGGGGGGGGGGGGGGGGGGGGGGGGGGGGGGGGGGGGGGGGGGGGGGGGGGGGGGGGGGGGGGGGGGGGGGGGGGGGGGGGGGGGGTTTTTAAAAAGGGGGGTTTTTTTCCCATTTTTTTTGGTTTAATTTTTTTTTTCTGGGTTTTTATTTTCTTCAGTCAAGCAATATAATGTGGTTTGGGGGGGGTTTGATATATTCATGTATTCCAAAATAGGCCAGGTGCAGTTCCTGATATTAGGACAATAGTCTGCAGCAGGCTATATACTGGGAGGCAGTTTTAGCCATTGGTATTTGACCATGGCTAATCCATGCTGCTTCTTGTTGTGGTACCAACATGGGGTGTGGTTATCCTTGACATTTATTGCTAGTCACCCTCCTTTGTAGCTTGTTCCATGTTTTGCGGCTGTACAGCACAGTATGAGGTGTAACCTGGTAGTGTTAGGGTGCTGATGTGAGCCTGACCAGTTTTCTATTACAGGACTGATATCAACATTCTCCATACTGTGTGCATTTACACTGCACGCATCTTGCTGTTTAGACTTCTGGCATTGGGTAGCATTACATCTAGGTTCCTATCCCTTGTGGTACCTATGAAGGTGGGTTTGTGTTTTGAGACTTACCTATTCAGGGCATGCTGTGGGTACTGACAGCCTTTGCCAGTATCCATGGGGCCTGGACTGATAGGTGCACGCCACCCCAGCAGGTGGTGCATCATGTCATGCTCAGCATGTCTTCCCAGGCTGAAACACATTGGCTCCCCTTTGACTAACTGCATTACTTCAGCCAGTTATTGCAATTGATCATCCCATAGTCATTTTGTGGCTTCATGCTTGGTGAGGGTGGATGTTAGTCAGGGTCCTCAGGTGTGCATATAGTACATGGTGTTACATTACTTAACACATGGCATTCATGCCTCAGGTGGTGCTGCAGGGCTGCCTCTGTCGGATGCACATATTACACTCCCCTGTACATGTTTGTGAGCAGGTCATGTCATTTTAGGCATCCCTGTTATTATTTGAGTGAGTCAGAGGAGGTATCATTCCCAGGGTTCCTACTGAGCCAGTGTATGTGCTATGCATTGCCTCTTTGCCAAGGCCAGGGCATACTGGGCACGCCTCCTTCTGCCTACTGGGGCAGGCTCAGGTTGTTCCTCCTCAGAGTCACGCTCTGCCTGTGATGGCCTTGGCAATGGTGCGGGGCTGTTTGGCCCAGCCCTATGCTGGTCCTGCTGCAGCTGTTTTCGCAAGATCATATTATGTAGCATAGCACATACCATGACAATTTGGGTACATGTAGTTGGTGAATACTGCAAGGCTCCACCAGATGTGTCCAGACACCGGAACCGTGACTTGAGCAGCCCAAACACACGCTCTATTACATTGCATGTTTGTGCATGTGCCTCATTATGGCGTTCCTGTTCAGGTGTGTGTGCATTTCTGATGGGTGTCATCAGCCACGGCTCCAGTGCATAACCTGCATCCCCCACTAGGTGTCCGTGTGGGATGTCCCCATTGGCAAATGTCTGGTACAGCTGCATCAAATGCCAGATGTGGGAATCATGGTAGCTCCCAGGGCAGCCAGCACACACATTCATTATTATGCCCTGGGCATCACACATGACCTGGCAGTTGATGGAGGGAAGCCCTTGCGGTTAATGTAGGCCCTACCCTGCTCACCGGCTGGTGCTTTGATGCGTATGTGCGTGCAGTCTATTGCACCCACTACCTCAGGGTATTCCGCTATTTGCTGGAAGAGATGCATATTGCTGGCCAATACCTCACGGGCATTGGGGAAATATACATGATCACCGACATGTGTTGACATGGCATCCAGGAACTGGTGCAGTACCCTGGAGGCTGATGCCTGTGATATCCCCATCATATCACTAGTTGGTCTTTGGAAGGTACCTGTTGCTAGTATTCTTAGGCCAACACATACCTTGGTTTCCACTGGGATGGGTTCCCCTCTGTTGGTTCTGTGTGTGAGGCGTGGCCTGCACAGCTCGACTATTTGCTGCATGAGCTCTCTGTCCACTCTATAGTGCTCTACTATCTCCAGCTCATGTAACCCATGGTAGGTGACCCTGGGCCTGTACACTCTTCTCCGTCTCCTCACTGTGGGTTGTCTGGCACCATCTGCATTGTCACCACCCTCAGCAAGTCGCCTATGTCTCATTATGACAGCTATGGCAGCCCCTAACATTTCTGCTCTGAGTTCAGCTTTTTCAGTTTTCACTTCTAATAGCTTACTCCTGTCTTGCAGTGTCTCTTGAGAGAAACATCCTGCACTGCTGTTTGCAGAGTTTTAAATGCTGGGCTGGGCTACTATTCTGCCTGTGTAATTGCCTGCTTTTAATTGTTTTCACCTGCTAGCTCCAGCAGTATTCCCTGCTAGCTTCCTACTAATTCTGTTGCTTCCTTTTTCCTTTCTGTTTCCTCAGGGGGGAGCAGCGTGCATACCAGCAGAAATGCGCTCACAGTGGCTTACACACGTGTACACATGCTTACATGGTTCAGGATCTGCCTATTCGAGTTAAAACGCGCGCACACCAGCGCAAATAGTCTTACAAGTCTGCCAACAGGCTCCCACATGCTCAATCTGCCTTACACGTGTGCACACTGCCCTACTCGCGCTTCATGGCGCGCACACGTGCACATGCATGACCAGCAAGAAACTTTAGTGTAAGTAACAGTGTACACCTTCCATTTCTTGACTTTCCCATGCTTATCTTGTGGCACTCCTCTTTCCATGATCTGTGTCTGTCATCTGTCATGTTACACTGACCTCCAATGAACTGCATTTCTTTCTACCATTCCCCCCTGTGATGTCACCTATCTCCTACTCTATTCCTCCCCTTATGTATCTCTTACACTACTCAGACTGTGCTCATTTGCTATGTGACTGTGGGATTCAGTATCCTAACCCTCATTTACATGAGATTGCCTACTAATGCTTAGTTACATGTCTTAGACTCAGCTTCCCCCCTTAGCAACCACTGCACGGTGGCCATGTTGTTTTTGGTCTGCTGGTCCCTGCATTGTCATTCCATGTATTGCATAAAACCCACATTTGTGGGTTTATAACCTTCATTTTATGTTTTATACAGCGCAACCCGTTTGCTGGGCTGCGCTTGCTTAAACATCGGCGATCGCAAAAAAAAATTATATTTTTAATATTTGCATCGGGTTACCTTGCCAATGGCCACATATTTGGCATTGGCATGCTGCCTGACACATATGCACCCTTTATTTGGAGCTGACATGGCTCCGTTGTGATTTTTGCAGAAACTTACTCAGTTGTCAACTGAGTATATTTCTACAGCTAAAATGTCTCTTACACGGGCTGGTTTCTGCTTCGTGAATCGCTAATATACCTCATTTGCATACCTTTCAGCTGCAAGTGAGGTATTTAGCATATCCACGCCCAGTCCGTGTAAGAGACGTTTTAGCTGGTCTCTTACATGGAGTTTCGGGCTGTTCCTGGATCGCGAGGCTTGCATGGAGTGTTACACGTCTCTTACACTCCGTGCAAGCCTTCGTGAATCCTGCCCTATGTGTTACCCAAATTTAGCATTCACTTTTTATTACAGTATTTCAGACAAGCCCACCCAACAGACACACACATATTCACGGGCTGACCCTTTCTCTTTCTTTCTTTCTTTCTTTCTTTCTTTCTTTCTTTCTTTCTTTCTTTCTTTCTTTTTTTCTCTGTCACTCTCTCAATCTCTCTCTCTCTCACACACACACACACACACACACACACACACACACACACACACACACACACACACACACACACACACACACACACACACAGCATCTGCATCTATGGTTTGTTTGGAAGTATGTTAGTTGATGTATGCATGTTTTTGGAATTTTGGGTGAAACTGAAGCTCCCAGGAAAAATCCAGGAAGGCACAGGGAGGACATGTACTGTAGAATCCATTTTGAATACACCTCAGCCAGGAACAAAACTAGAGAACCAAGAGACTCCGATCTTCCTGAAACATAATGGAATAATAATAGGAGGTCAATGGAGTGCAGACAGGTAGATTTATCAAAATTCACATTTGAAAGGTGCCATGTAGCTGTATTTTTGGAGTATGCTGCAGTTAATGATATCTAGTTTAAGAAGTAGTTTCTCTTTCAAAAAAGTAAAGGTGTTTATGAGTATTGGGTGGCTAGGGAGTCATGTGGCAATAAAGTAAAAAGGGCAACATGTTCAATTTCTTGTTTATTAATGTGCTTAAACCTAAGCACAAGTATACATATATTAAATAAAATGAACAATATATAAAAATGCAAAAAAATACAAGTAAAACAGCTAAAGAACAGGGAAATAACACAAACTATCCACACAAACTAAAATACATTCAAGTGCATAAAGTGCTTAGTAAAATGTATTGTCATACTATGACAAAGTCAGTAAGATAAGGCATATCGATAGCTTTTCAAGGAGTAACAAAAGTTCAAATTGGGAGTAAACAAGCACGGCTCTCTTGATATTAGATAAAATACAAAACTTTTATTCAGCTACAAACTAGTGAGTGCTTTTGTGCCTCCTGGCACTTCTTCAGACAATACAAACACTACAAAAATCTCAATAAAAAGGGGTTGCCTCACCCACATTATTTCACAGCAACCAACCATATATCTGCAGCAATTAAAATTCACCTGCTGGCAATAATCAACAAATGTAATGTGAAGGCAAAGACTTCACATATCAGCTAGCTTAGGAAATCTTTACATGCAAAATAGAAAGTCTGAAATTACACATAAAAAAATAAAATAAAAGCATTAATTCTCACGTTCACTACTATCAGCAACTATATAACCATACAGAGAAGTGACGGCAGCAAACTTCAGTCATAAAATTTTTTACTTTCTCACATATAAAACTACTGACATCAACCTTCTCACAGTTGTAATACTAGAGTATACCAAAAGATGGCAGTCATATACTCCATACAGAAATGTATTCCAAAATTCCTAAGGTAAACACCTAACACTAACATGACAGGCTAAAATTCAAAAAACAGCAAGCATTACATTTCCTAGCCTTTAAAACAACTAGGTATACATCTATCAGTAAATAGTATTGGCAGTACATCACAAAAAAGCTAAAATACTATAAAAGAAATAGTTGGATATACCCTAGTAGTAGCATTCTTAATGTTTCAATGGCCTCTCAGCTAAGTAAGGTTTCAGGGACACTAGTTCATTCAGCCCATATTCTCTATCTGCCTGCAATCTAATTATCCATCTAACCTCACATTTCGCCATGTAGTTCTTATAATTTCCTAATATAGCCCCTCTAGTGGTCATTTCAACAGCTATAAACCTAAACTTATGACTGGTGCCATATTCAAGTGTATGCCTAGCTAGGGCATTCCCCTCATCTTCTTTATTGATCACATAAATATGCTCTCTAACTCTTTCTCTGAGTGTCCTATTGGTTTTGCCAATATAAAAACATGGGCACTATATACATCTGTCTAAGCAGACTAGGTCCCTAGATCTACAATCTGCATAGTGATTAAACACAAACACCCTCCCCGTAGTTGGATGCATAAACTTATTATCATTCAACATACATGAACAGAAGTTACAGCTTCTACATCCAAAAGTACCCTTCCTTACTGATTCTATTCCTTTCGTCTTGTTATTCTCATAGCAGAGTAATCTCTTAAGAGATTTGTTATTTTTATAAGAATAACTCGGTTTAGTACCCACTATCTTCTTTATCTTCTCATCAACTAATAGAATCTCCCTTTAATAATCTCACCAACTGCTCTATTGTCTGTGGAAAAGGGTATAACAACTCTACAGGTATTATCTGACCTTTTAGAAATATGATCATTTTCCTTTCTTCTTTAGATACAGGGTCTACCTTTCTGTTTCCTATCTATAAACATAGCATCATTCAATTTCCCATATTCATTCTTCTTATAACCCAGAGCCGCGGTGGTGCAGCGGTAGCATTGTTGCCTCACAGCAAGAGATTCTCCCGTTCGATTCTCATTTGGAGCGCCTTCTGTGTGGAGTCTGCATGTCCTCTCTGCGGTCGAATGGCATTTGAAAGACATGCGTAGAATGGGCGTGCCTTCACTGAAGGTTGGGTGTCGAGCTGACACCTCAGCACCCATAAAAAATCTACTGCCAATCATTAGCGGACCGGAGTTCCGCTGTGGTGACCCCTAACCGGGAAAAGCTAGAAGAAGAAGAACAACAACTCTTTTTATAACCTCTTTGACATAAATCTCCTTTTAGAGTGCTAAGTGCTTTCTCACAATCCATACTAGTTAATCTAGATACTCGCAACCCCTGTCCTTGTATAATGTTGTTATATATATGAGGAGGGTGCATACTAGTACAGTGTAGAAGATTATTTCTTCTGCATTCTTTCCTAAAAATGTCAGAATGTAGCCTATTACCTACCTTAAACACTGTTACATCAAAGAAATCAATCTTATCTCTACTCCATTGGCCCACAAACTTAAGAAAGTCAGTGGAATGGTTGGCATACTCTGTAAATTTGATCAAACTCTGTTCAGTTCCTGTCCATACAAGAAAGACATCATCGACAAATCTTTTGTAAAAGGGAATGGATCACCTCCTGCTTTCTATGTCCAAGATGTAAGTCTTTTCCCACTGTGCCATCACGATGTTAACGTAAGAGTTGGCGCAGGGTGTACCCATTGCCACTCCCCTTTTTTTGTAGGTAATATCTTTGTTCAAAAAGAAAACACATTATTGTTCAGGACTAACTCTAATAAAAAACATATCATCAAAACCCTTCCACTCTCTATTCCTAGTTCATTAAAAAATTACCTCACATATTGAACTCCTTCTCCATTGTGCATTGACGTGAATAATGAGGCCACATCTAAAGTGACCAAAAAATGTTCCTGATCATAACCACCTGATGCAGTAAATTTAGCTAATGTCACCAAAAACTCTGGTATCTTTTACTACAGTTGATGTAGCATCCACTAGAGGTCTTAAGGCTTTTTCCAAAAAAAAAAATGGATATACCCTCAGTAATCCACCCCCTCCCCGAAACTATCGGTCTTAGGGGTGGCCTGACAGGATCCTTGTGAATTTTTGGCAGCCACCTAAAAGAGGGAATGACCGGCATCTCAATGAGAAAATAATTATATAAATCTTGAGTGATCACCCTACTCTAGAGAAAATCATAAAGATCTGTCTGTAGCTTCTTAATTAATTTATTAAGCTGTTCAGCTGTGATATACTGATATGTATCACCTTCGCTAAGTAAATAATTTATTCCCATTCTATATTGCTCACTGTCCATGATCACAGTTTCACCTCCCCTTGTAGGCTGGGTGTATCACTATTGCTTTATTATCCTGCAATTTCCTCAGGGCCTCACATTCGACTTTTGTAATACTATAATGACTATGACCTCTATTAGCATCATTCTTCAATTTTAACAAATTACATGCCCTCTCAAATGCTGTTAATAACGGATGCATCGAAGGAATAAATGTGGATGGCTTTTTAAACACATTTACATCATTACATTCATTGTTCCCAAACAACAGTTGAAGCATGACATCTCTACTGAACATTTTTATATCAATGACAAAATCAGTACTATCAGTATGTAATGATGGCACAAAGGACAAACCCTTTTCTAATAAAGTCATTTAAGATGGTGATAGCACATACTCGGATATATTATGCACTAGTCCCTCTTCATGAAATGCCACGGCTTCTTCATCTGCACTCGTATCTCTCCTTGGTCCTCCGATGATTTCCTTCTCTTCCTGGAACAGTATTGTTGGTTTGGTGATGCTTTCATTTCTCTGAAAGACAGTAGAAACTTAAAAAAACTGTTGGTTTTCAAGTTATTCTCTATCTCTCATACATTTCTCCGAACATCTTTTTTGTGCTTGAATCACTGGCCCTTCGCCTATGGTATTTTTCACTTAAACATCTATTGGTCCCTCCTTCGACACCTCCTCTGAGTGGTTACCACTCGCAGATGATATTGGATTTGTTTTTTGTACCGGTCCCTCAAGCTCTTTCCTGGACTTTGCTCCTCCTCTTGTTTGTTAATTTGTGGTGGAGTACTTAAATGGGGAGGGAGGATTCCCTCAGTGACCTAGATAGCATGACCAAGAGGTGTGGCCATTGAAAAGCAAAGCCTTAAAGGATGTGAACTGCATCATTAGAAGTGCCAGCAGCCCCTGGGTGGCTGAGAGCATGCATTAGGGGGCTGGTACCAGGTGAGAACTTCTTGCAGAGAGAAAACACCTAAGTTATTTAGGGTAAGAGACAAAGACTAGAACCTTAAATAACCAACTCACTAATAGGCAGCCTGTGAAGTTCACACAGATCTGACATAACATCTGGCATAATATGATGGTAATATGACATCTCAGTGATTAGCCAGGCTGAGGACCTTTGTATAGTGTATAAGCTATCAAGTTCACAGACTGGAAACCCTAGGATATAGGACATTACACACGTCCAACTGAGAGGACACCAGTCATGAATCACTACAGGAAAGTGTGTAGAAACAATAGGATATATGATCATAGCTGCTGAAACATGGTCTTTTAAGGTCAGCTTCCCATCAAAATCAACACCCAAATCTCAGACCCTCAAAATGAAATACAGTTTGTCACAACTGCAGATAATACTATGGATAAAACCAGAGAAGTTTAGTCCAACAAAGTGTTATGTACAACCATGCCAACTGTCGTTTAGGCACAGGGTTTAAAAGTTTATTGTCTAATCTATGTTTATAAGACTTGTGGTCTTCAGCTACATTGCTAATGGTAGACAATAGCTCCTGAAGAAAGGAGAGGTAGTGCTGCATGTCACCAGGATAATAATAATAAGCAAACCTCTCATTTAAATGACATCTCCTAAAAGAAGCAAGTATACAATGAAAAGTAATCTTCTTAATATGGAATCCTGTGGTACCCCACAAGAAAGACAATAGGATGCAGAGAAATTAACACCACAAACTTATCTGTCTGTATACCTAGAAAGCTAGGAGGCAACCCAGTCTTGTGGAATTTCAGTAGTACCACAATACTAACAAATCGCCCAAAATGGTCCCACGATTCGCTGTGTCAAATGCCGATGAAAGACTCACTAAGACCAAAGGAGGCCATTGAGAACTCTAATACAGTGTCTCAGTGTTGCAGCTGCACCCAGAGCCATCCAACCTAAGATAACAATATTTTCTTGATTTATCGCACTTGTGCTTGCTTTGTACAGTGATCACTACTGTTTCTGAGCATTTTTAAAGCATTTATTTTATTTTTTGGTAAAGATGGTCATTTCTCTGCTTCTTGACTTTTTTTAGTTCTGTTTGCCTCATAAATTGCTTTGCAGAAGGGCAAACTAGCCAGGGACTTAGTTGTTTGTTGTTTAATCTGTACATCAGAGCTGCTTTTCCTGTACTTTTACATTAGGAAATTCCAGGATCATGCATTCTGAGGCAGAAAGTGTGTTGACATGGTTTCTCTCAGTAGGGAAGCACACCAGGAAGCTCAAAGTGTGTTTATTTATTGGTTCTATAAACAGCCAGTTAATCATTAAATAAAATAAATGTCAAAGATGTAAATACACAACTTCCTTGGAGGAAATAATCTTGCATACTACCTTCGTGTCAGGAACCCACACACATCCCTCACATACTCCACTTACTACACACACATTGCCTTATGCTGAGGTGCTTAAAAGAAACTTCCCAAGTCTCAACGACTTCCAAAACCATCTCCATCTGATGGCAGCACTGTTCCTCATCTATCACTTAAACATGAACCAAAAAGTAACACCAAACATCTCACATAAGCCTACACCCTACGGTCACCCAAGAGCAAAGTCCATAAGGCAACTATATACTTTAATGAATACTCTTGTCATTGGGAACTCCATCATACATCACACTGATGCCCATTCTCCAGGATAGACAAGGATTACATAAAGTGGGTAGTCCATTGTACATCACACAGGCACCCCACTCTCCAGGTTAGACAAGGATAACATAAAGTGGGAAGTCCATTGTACATCCCACAGATGCCCCACTCTCCAGGTTAGAAAGGATAACATAAAGTGGGAAGTCCATTGTACATCACACAGATGCCCCACTCTCCAGGTTAGACAAGGATAACATAAAGTGGGAAGTCCATTGTACATCACACAGACACCCCACTCTCCAGGTTAGACAAGGATAACATAAAGTGGGAAATCCATTGTACATCACGCAGACGGCCCACTCTCCAGGTTAGACAAGGATAACATAAAGTGGGAAGTCCATTGTACATCACACAGATGCCCCACTCTCCAGGTTAGACAAGGATAACATAAAGTGGGAAGTCCATTGTACAGCACACAGATGCCCCACTCTCCAGGTTAGACAAGGATAACATAAAGTGGGAAGTCAATTGCATATCACACAGACACCCCACTCTCCAGGTTAGACAAGGATAACATAAAGTGGGAAGTCTATTGTACATCACACAGATGCCCCACTCTCCAGGTTAGACAAGGATAACATAAAGTGGGAAGTCCATTGTACATCACACAGATGCCCCACTCTCCAGGTTAGACAAGGATAACATAAAGTGGGAAGTCCATTGTACATCACACAGATGCCCCACTCTCCAGGTTAGACAAGGATAACATAAAGTGGGAAGTCCATTGTACGTCACACAGATGCCCCACTCTCCATGTTAGACAAGGATAACATAAAGTGGGAAATCCATTGTACATAACACAGATGCCCCACTCTCCAGGTTAGAAAAGGATAACATAAAGTGGGAAGTCCATTGCACATCACACAGATGCCCCACTCTCCAGGTTAGACAAGGATAACATAAAGTGGGAAGTCCATTGTACATCACACAGATGCCCCACTCTCCAGGTTAGACAAGGATAACATAAAGTGGGAAGTCCATTGTACATCACACAGATGCCCCACTCTCCAGGTTAGACAAGGATAACATAAAGTGGGAAGTCCATTGTACATCACACAGATGCCCCACTCTCCAGGTTAGACAAGGATAACATAAAGTGGGAAGTCCATTGTACATCCCACAGACGCCCCACTCTCCAGGTTAGAAAGGATAACATAAAGTGGGAAGTCCATTGTACATCACACAGATGCCCCACTCTCCAGGTTAGACAAGGATAACATAAAGTGGGAAGTCCATTGTACATCACACAGGCACCCCACTCTCCAGGTTAGACAAGGATAACATAAAGTGGGAAATCCATTGTACATCACACAGGCGCCCCACTCTCCAGGTTAGACAAGGATAACATAAAGTGGGAAGTCCATTGTACATTACACAGATGCCCCACTCTCCAGGTTAGACAAGGATGACATAAAGGTTAGTTGCCTGTCTGGAGCCAAGATCCACAATATCATTCCCACAGTGAAGTCACTGCATCCCAGGTACCAATATGATTCTATCATAGTCCATGTGAGTGTAAATGACCTGAGATGTACCACACTGCACTATATAAAAAGAAAAATAATGGATCTCTCAGAATATGCATCACAGATAGGCATGAGGCTTACATTGAGCAGCATTCTACCTGCATAAAGGATGATGCCACAGTATGAACATAAAATGGTTGGTTTTGAATAAATGGCTTAGTTTCTGGTGTCAATCCAGAGGAATCCAATATCTGTCAGCATGGGAGGAGAGGGCTAAAATGCCATGTTGCTTTATCAAGGATGGCCTGCACCTGTCTCCCAACTAGGCTTTTGGATATTGGCTAAAAACTTTCTCCACCACCCCTTAGAGCCTTTTTACGCAATGCCAAAAAGGCACAGCTACTAGCACAATGAAAAAGTCTACTAGCAACTGTAAGGTGTCACTGCTCAATATTTGGAGCCTAAAAAAAAAACCTCTACACCCTTCAAGCCCTCCTCACTCTGGTGACAGTGACGTGACTGAGACTTGGTTTATAGCCATAGAAAGTACTCTGGCAGTGCAAGGCTACAGTGCCTTCCACACATTTAGACCAACAACAGCACAGACTTGGGCCAAAGGTGGAGGTGTCTCGATCTACATTAGCAACAAACATACCTCCAGGTTGGTTAGATGGGATGTTTCATGCCCACTGAGTGTCACAGAGCTACAGTTATCCCACTCCACAAGGGGGGAATCCACCTTGGATCCCAGAAACTACCGTCCCATCAGTCTGACGAGCCTTATCTGCAAGGCCATGGAGCGTATTATCATGGAACTTATAAACAAAGACATTGGCAACCTTCAAACACTGGACCCCACCCAGTTTGGGTTCATGAAGGGCCGATCTTGTCTTTTGAACCTGATTGAATTCTTCGAATCAGTCTCCAGAGCCATGGTCAAGGGTAAGGTGGTTCACACAGCCTATCTAGACCTTGCCAAGGCCTTTGACACCATCCCCCACTCTGGAATCATAGATAAACTTACTAAGCTGGGCATTAATCCCTATGTCTCCCAATGGGTTGCTAACTGGCTTACTGATAGAACCCACACTGTAAAAGTAGCCAACTCCAAATCCAGCTCCAGACAAGTGACAAGTGGAGTACCTCAGGGTTCAGTCCTGGGACCGCTCTTGTTTGGCATCTACTTCGCTGAAGTACAGGCCAACACTAAGGGACTCTGGCTAACAAAGTTCACAGATGACTGCAAACTGCAAACTGGGAGCCATTATTGAATCCTCAAATGATGTGGATACTCTACAAAAGGACCTTACAGAAACAGATGCTTGGTGCCAGAGCCATGGGCTCAAGCTCAATTTCAAGAAATGTATAGTTATCCCCTTTGGGAAAAAACATGTACCCGTGAATTACCATATAGGTGGCAGTACACTAAACACCAAAAGTGTGATAAGAGACTTAGGGACACAGGTGGACAGTGGTCTCACCTTCAATAACCACATCGCCACAATGGTCAGGAAATTCTTCTGTGTGGCACACCTCATCACTATGGGCCTTTCATCCAGAAAAAAGGAGGTCATTGTTCCACTGTACTCATCCCTCATTAGGCCCATTATAGAATACAACGCCCCATTTGGTATGTACCTCTCAAGACATCTGCAACAACTGGAAAGGCCATAGAAATACCTCACTAAAAGAATCACAGGCCTAAAGCAAATGCCCTACGCTGACCGCCTTAAAAAACTCCAGATATACTCTGTCACATATCGTCGACTCAGAGGCGATCTCTGCTTAACATACAAGGCCATGTCAAACCCAGAGCTGTTGGACATGCTACACTTAAACAAATCCCAATCCCTCAGAGCCACATGCTCCAGGGATCTAAACCTTGTCATCACAATAAACAAAACATGCTGGAGGGATAGGTTCCCAACCCAGAGACTCCCCAGACTCTGGAATAGATTGCCCATACATGTCAAGCAGAGTGCATCTTTGGCCCTCTTCAAAAGGAACTTTGACGATTGGATGGGAGAAAGGAAATTCACCCCAGGGATCACGTCAGTCGCCCTGCTAGATAGGGGTCCAGGGAAGTAAATAGTGTGGGAAGAAATAGCCAGGGAATTGTTATGGCTAGGCTTGGAATGATAGCCTAGTACCAACCTATGAACCTATACCATGGAGCTCATCCATGTGCAAGTCACTATAGATAAGGTCCCTCATCATATCATGGATAACTACAGGTCACCAGCTATGTTCCTAGAGTCTCACAAGTCTTACCTAAACGTACTAGAAGTTCTCACCATCCAAATATCCTATTCATGGCTGACTTTAACTATAGACTGGGAAAGGTACACTACCTCAAACTCCCAAGCACAGTGCTTCCTGGACTTTATTAACACAAACACCCTGCCAAAGATAGTACACACTTAAATTAGCATACTGGATCTGGTACTCACCAGAATGGGAGAGCATTGCACCTCCCTCCCCAGTCACATCCTCACTAGTGACATCAGATCAGAAAGCTGTCTCCTTTGAAGTAAAAGTCAGCCCAGAAAACACAGCTAAACCAGTAAAAGTTTGGAACTATTTTAAGGCCACTACATCCTATTAAGAGACAGTATGTCAAAATTCAAGGCTCTCCCCAACCATGGGACTGCAGCTACCTATGCAGAATTATTCACAGACTCCCTATACAAATATGTAAATGGCTGCATATAAGCTGCCTAACCTACCAGAAATAATCCCAAAACAAACACTGAAAACAAACTTTACTGGTGGAATTCTCACTTAAGCAGGGTATGTAATAAAAGAAGAAAACTCATGGACAAGATCAGAAAGAGCAACTCCCTTAAAGACAAGTGCTCTCTTATACAACTAAACAAGAAACTAAGAGGTCTAATTAAGTCCAACAAGTCCAACCATGAGATGAGGATAGCCCCATGGGCTAAAGACAACCACAAGGCCTTCTTCATCTATGTATGAAACCTTAAAAGTAACACACAGCCATGTGTTGAACTGGTGGTTAACTGTACTACCTTCACTGATCAGGGTGACACAACAAATCTACTGGCTGATAACATTAGCTCAAATGTTACCACTCACCCCCACCCCCAAGCTTCACTAGGTGAAATCCGCTCCAACATAAGTCCCCCAGCTATCAGCAGGGACCAGGTGCTGGCACCATTTGTTAAAGACAAGAACACTGCCTCCATGGGTCAAACAACATCCCTGGTTGCCTTCTGTCTAAAACATGACTTATCAGGATCACTTGACGCACTCTTCAACTACAGCCTTGAAACAGGCTATGTTCCAAGTGAATAGAGGACTGCAACAGTCATTCCCCTACATAAGGGTAGACCATCAACTGACCCAGGGAACTAAAGACTCATCAGTCTAACAAGTGTAATATGCAAAGCCATGGAACAAATTATCATGGAAATGATAAACAGGGACATGGGCAACCTGCAGCCACTAGACCCATCCCAGTTTGACTTTCTTAAGGAAAGGTCATGCCTACTTAACCCATCTTTAAGAAGATCACCAAGTCATTGGATGAGTATAAAATAGAGCATACTGCTTATCTTGACCTGACCAAGGCATTTGGTACAATACCCCACTCAGGCATTGTTAACAAGCTTTCTGAGACAGGCATTCATCCCTATGTAACTCTCTGGACTGATGGCTGACTCACAGACAAGACCCAAGAAGTCAGGATCGGTGAGACCACCTCCACCAAGAGACCGTTCACCAGCAGAGTACCCTAGCGCTCTGTGCTGGGCCTGCTCCTGTTTGGTATCAATTTCTCAATAGTCAAGGCTAACATTTGAGACCTCTGGCTCATTATGTTCGCAGTTCACAGATGACTGTAAATTGGGGGCTATTACAGATTCTCCCAAGACACTAACATCTTGCAAGAGGGGTTAACACAGACAAATGACTGGTACCAAAGCCATAGCTTAAAACTCAGTGCTAAAAGATGAATTATAATGTCCTTTGGGAAACTATTAACCCAAGTTAATTATTTCACCGAAAAAACACCCCTAAGAGTTGACCTAATAGTAAGGGACCTGGGAACATATGTAGACAGCAATCTGGTTTTTGATCAACACATAGCTAAGATAGTAAAAAAATCATTCTATGTTGCCCAACTTATAGGTAAGGGTATGGCATCCAGGTCTAAGGAAATTATAGTACCACTCCACTTGGTTCTTATCAGACCTATCATGACAATGTCCCCTTTGGCATGCATCTAACCAGACACTTGCAACAGCTGGAATGCCTACAAAGGTATCTCACCAGCAGAATTCAGGGCATGAATACCCTGTCCTACACTGATTGCCTAAAAGCTCTGTTTCTGTATTCAGGCTGCTGAAAGTTGATCTTTGCCTGGCTTACAAGGCTTCCTCAGACCAAGCCCTGATGGATATGCTGTACATGTGAAAAACAAGCAGCGCCAGAAACACTAGATACAGAGATCTGAGCTTTGTCTGTGACATAAACAGAACCTGCAGGAGGGACCAATGTGTGTTGCAAAGCATCTCCACACTATGGAATAGGCTCCCCATCCATGTAAAATAAAGTTCATCCCTGACCCTATTCAAATGAAACCTTGACTATTGGAAGGCAGCTTGCAAATGTACCCCCAGTCTGGTCCCCATGTCTTGTATGGACAGAGGCCATCAATAAGAAAAGATTTATCCTAACACCCCATCTACAAATTTTAGTTACCACCTAACTAACATGCCCCCCATATAGATGTCCATGATATCCAGGGACCAAAATGGTTTAGGGTGCGAGGCTAGGCTTGTAAGATCTCTAGTGGTCATTAGCCTATTAATAACCTAGGCACCAATGAATCCTATGAATGAAAGGCAAACTGAAAAAAAATCATAAATGTCATCTTGTCATAGATAAGAAACCAAGTATAAATTACTTCCAAGATGTCTGCACACTGAGTAACAGCTTAATTTCAGCTCTCTCTCAGTGTGAAAACAGAAATGCAGAAGAAAGAGCCAGTGGACTTGTCTTTTTGGGTTACTTCCAGTAACTGGCTAGTAAGTGCTCTGCCTGGATGCCAGCAAAAAAAAAAAAATCAGAGAATCTGAAAGAAAATCAGCCAGAAAAGGTGAGGAGTAAACAATGACTGGGAAGAATTCTGTAGCTGTTCAGCAAAAAGCAGTGCAAGCTCCAGCTTTGGTGCAAGACATGACATCCAGTAACCTAGAGGAAAAATAAGCCAAATATACTCAGAGCTGATTAAAATAAATAAAACACTGAAGGAGTATATGAACTGATATAACAAAAGGCTGGAAGAAACTTTAAACAGATATTCAGATGAGGTAATAAAACTGCAAAAATCAGAAGTCAAAATGAAGAAAAGGCTGGCTGAATGTGAGACTGCTCAAGAAGAAATGTTTCAAAAATTAATAGAATTAGAGAACAGGGCATGTAAGAAAAACTGAGATTTTCTGCTGTACCAGAGAAGCTGGAAGGAACAGACTGCATTAATTTAATAAAATCAGAAATAAGCAACTAGACTGATATTCCACAGTAGGAGTTAATTGAAATGGCACATCATGTGTATACTCCAAACCTGGCCATAAGAAAGCAACCTAGACTTTTAATAGTAAAGATGCAATCCTACCAGCAGAAAGAGTTGATTTTGATAAAACTGTGGAAGAAGGACAAAGTACTAAATGTGGGTGACAGTAGAATGTTTGTGGAAAATGATTACTCACTGTACACCAGGCAGAATAAATTTATATCAGGGAATGTCCAGAAGCAGGCATGAGATTCAAGCTGCTCTATCCAGCTATTTTCAGAATATTCTTTCCTGGAGGGTCAAAATCATTTTTAATGCAGAACATGCTAAGGGGGGAAAAAAGTTTGTCCATCAAAAAGTGAGCTATGAAACAGAGGGAGATTTTGCTTATTGTTGTTCTGGTAATAAAGCCCACAGAGGGACTGTGCCAGTGAAGCATTTTCCACTGTTTCAAAGGAAAATGCCAGTGAGACAGAAAAAAGCACAAGAGTTGACTAGAAGAATCAGGAATATGGTAGAAATGAAGCAGAGACTGAATTTGGGAGATAGAGATCAACAGTAAGAAAACCAGCAACTCAGAAATTGACAAATAATTGTTGGATTACAAAGCATTAATTATATTTGTGAAACATGACACAATAAGAAAACCTGGAAATATTGGACTTTTTTTACTTTATTAAACTTGTAGAGGACTCCAAGCATATGCCCTACTTAATATCATTAATTTTGGAAGAGCATTTAGGAAGGAGGCAGAGGAGGGAAAGAGTTCATAGATTCATAGGTTCATAAGTGGTTACTGGACTAGTGACCTGAAGGTCTTTCTAAGCCTAGCCATGTGAACCCGATATAATGCTAGAGAAACCCAATATAAAGGCTCTTGCCTAAACTTGAGATCTTAGTTAGCAACTGCTGCTCATATCTAGAAGGGTCATAGGTGAAATCCCTGGCAGAAATTTACTGTTTCCTATCCAGTTGTTCAGGCTATGCTTAAACAGGGTCATGCAGGGTTTTGTTTGATGTGAATTGATACCTATTGCAAAGGAGTGGCAACCTCTGAAAGACATATCTGCCTCTCCAGCTGGTCCTATTTATGTCACAGGTCAGGTTAAGGTCCGTGGCACTGGTGACCATAGTCCCATTTGGCTTGCAGATGTGCAGCATTTCCATTAGGTTTGGATCTGATATTGCCCTGTAGGCCAGGCACAAGTCTCCTCGAAGTAGTCTGTACACTACTGAGTACAGTGACAGTGACTTAAGTCTGTCAATGTATGACATGTGCTGGAGGCCCTGAATTTTCTTATTTAAAAATCTCTGAGGTCTCTCAAGTTGCTGAAGGTGCCTGGTAAGGTACATACCAAATAGAGCATTGTACTCAATTATTGACCTGATGAGGGTCGTGTACAGTGGTGTCATGACCTGTTTTACTCTTGAGGCAATGCCTTTGCTAATGAGATATGCAAAGTAGAATGCCTTCCTTACCACAGTAGACACACGGTGGTCAAAGTTTAGGCTGCTGTCTACTTGCGTTCCCAAGTCTCTCACTACTGAATTGCTACTTAGGGTATTATTTATATGATAGTCTGGAGGGATATTGTTTTATCAAAGGGGATGTTAATTCATTTTTTAGCATTGAGTTTGAGTCCATGGCTTTGGCAACATTATTGGTTTGTGTATGTCCCCCATGAAGTATATTGGCATCGTTTTAGGATTCAGTGAGTGCACCCAATTTGCAGTTGTCAGCAAACTTAGTCACCCACATCCCCTCTATTTTGGCCTGAACTTCTGAGAAGTATATTCCAAACAATAGGGAGGCCAGTACTGACCCCTGTGGGAACCCACTTCTTAAAAGGTTTCCCTGTCCCAGGACAGAACCAAGGACCTTGAGGTTTTCAGTCTAATGGTCTCCCAACTGAGCTATTTCAGCTCATTTGAGTTAACTGTAAGTAAAAAAAAAATGTTCTCAACAGTAGTATTTTTATAATGCATGATATAATCTGCTTGCTATAAAGTAAAGCTTTCAAAGTTATTTTTGAGTGTGATAGGGATACTAAGGTAAACTGGTGCCCCTGTTTTTTTCCTTCATCTTTCTTTCTCCTTGTTCAGTTTTAAGAAATCTAGGCACTGCAATATAAAAAAAAAAAAAAAGAGCATGATACAAGAAAAACTGATGTGTGTTTTTTTACTCTTGCATGGGGGATTGACTGGATTAAAGCCCTTGGCTTGATCTAATAACAAGTTTTAAGGGGAAGCAAATAAATAAAAAGAACACTGAATATAATAAAATGTTTTCCTCTAGCAAATTAATGAGTGCTTCTAGACACAACCGTGTATCTGGTTCTCATATCTCAATGGAGACAATCTGATAAGAGGCAATAAAAAAAGAATACTTCTTTCTTTAAATGGCTAAGAGATAATGTTTTCTGAAAGCATTCAAGTGTTTTTCCAATCTGGGGGAGTAATAAAGATAAGATAAAAACAGACAGAACTTAGCAGAAGCACAGGCTGTGCCATGCGCCTTAGCATTAATAACCTTCATTATAGGTTAATCCAAGTCTATGAGTGTGGCTGTCAGTCTGTGACAATTGTACCTATTAGGAAGATAAAATGCCAATACTTTAAGATGTACATTGTTATTTTCTGTTAGTATTAATGTAATAGGTTTTTAGGAGTGTAGATTTGTAGTACTAAGGGGCTACTGGCAAGAGAGGAGGATTACACTGGCATGTATTTATATTCCACCTAAAACTTCTATAACAGGGCTTAAGAAAATTCTGGGAGAAATAATCAGCTTATAGCAGGGAATATTACATATAAGTGGGGACTGGAATTTGATTTGCAGCAATGAGGATGTATCGGGGGCAGACGGAAAAATATAATAAAAGAGAGTAGATTTTTGAAGAAATTTATGAAAATATTTGGCATGGATTATATGAATTCAATAGTAGTAGTTCTGAGTGAATTTACGTATTATTCATCAAGATACAAAAACTGGGCTAGGCTAAGCAGAATTTACATTTCACAGGAACATGTGCATTTAATTGAAATTTTTGATACACATCCAATAACTATTTCAGATAATGTGCCAATAATAATAATTAAAATAAAAATGCAGGATAATGAAATTAAAAATGAAACACTGGCATTTTCCCACCTATCTGTTGAAAAGTGGGGAATTTAAGGAATGGGTACAAGAAATTATTCAGGAGTTATTAGAGAAGATAGAAATTTCTTCTGAAAATATAGCTAGGGAGCAGGATAATATTAAAGTGGAGTTTAAAATAGGGTGAAAATAAAAGAGAGATGTGGTTACGAAGTAACAAGAATTATTGAGAGGGACTGACAAAAATATTGCAGGAGAGGGGGAATCTTGCTGAACAAGAAGATGAGCAATTGCAGAATTCTAAACAGAAAATGAGGGATTATCTTGATAATATGCATGAGTTTAGAAAGACTGTTGTTAAGCAATTGTTTTTTGATAATAACTCCAGAGCACAAAAACTTTTAGCACAACAACTCAGGCAACAAAAAAGTAGAAAGGTTTGCTGCCAAGCTTAGGGAGCCTATAACAAAGAAGATAACAAGATACCCGGTAAAGGTACTAGAAATATTTCAGAAATTTTATGAAAATCTGTATAAATCAGAGAAATATGGAAATCAAGAAAATGTACAAATGGAAATATTTATGAAATAATTAAATATGCCAAGGTTAGAGGAAGATGAGGCTCAATGACTAACAGATAGGATAGGAGGAGATGAGATAAAAATGGTGATGTATAAACAATCTACAGGAAAGTCCCTATGAATGGTAATCCTGTGGAAGTTTGGAAGTTAGGAGGGACAAAACTGATAACGATCAGGAATGTTTAGTTTAACAGCATTTTAAGAGGAAGAGAAGCACCAACATCCTGGAAGAAAGCTGTGGTGGCTGTAGTACATAAAGAGGGTAGAGACCCATCAGATCCAGCTTCATATAGGCCCATTTCAATTTTAAATCATGATTCTAAAGTGTCTATGTCTATAATGGCTTAAATAATGGTAAAGGTGATTCCAAAATTGATAGACGTGAATTAATGTGGTTTTGTGGAGGGCATGTGAACATTTGACAACATTAATAGAACAATGATGTTGTTGTTGGTAGGTCTTGATGCAGAGAAAACATTCAACAGAGTAATCTGTGATTTTATGAGCAGGGCAGTGGAAGCATTTGTATTCATTGATAAACTTATAAGGCAATTAGGAGGCGATTTGAGGGATCGAAGGTGAAAATTAAAGTGGGTGGGTTCCTCTCTGATAATTTCTGTTTGAGCAGAGGAACCAGGCAGGGTTGCCCTCTTTCCCATTTGTTATTTGCATTATATTTAGAACCATTGGCAAATTAAAATGAGGGACTCAGAAATTCAAGGATATTATTGATATGGTAGTCAAGAAAAGCTGGCTTTATTTGCAGATGACCTAATGAAACTAGAAAAGGATATTTCAGTGCTGTAGAAACTTCTGAGATAGTCTGAAGTCTTTTCAAGATATAAAAATTAATGAAGCTAAAACAAAAGCAATAGCTGTAAACTATGTATCCACACAAAAATTGGTTCAGCAATATCCATATTTATGGGGACATGATAAAATGAAATACTTATGAGAATAGATTAAAAAGGATTCTGTTGTGCCAGATAAGTATATGTGGGAAGAGACTAAACAGAAGATATAATGCAAAAACTGAAAAACTGGAAGCTCTGTTTTATGGATATGGATAGCAAGATGCAAGTAGTTAAAATGCTTTTATTCCCTTTAGTTTTATACACAGGTCAGGCATATTTTTATCAACCAGAGGAGAACTTGTGGATAGCAATTAATAAAGAGCTGAAGGATTTTATCTGGGAGGGAAGACAGCAAGATTCAAGTGGGATAAGCTGATTCTTCCAGTAGAACAAGATGTATTTTATTTAAAAAATAATAAGTAGTTATGTATTAAGCTTTTTATGTATGAAAAAAGAATCCAAGTATAAACTTCCTTCGCCAAAACCTTATCCATAAAGGAGTTGATAGAGATGGGTTTATAATTATCTAGGTTGTTGGGATCTAAGCTAACCTTTCTTCAAGAAGGGACTAATCAAAGCTTCCTTTAGTATAACACATACATAAAAAGGTTGTGATAGTCTGGTAGAGGACTAGGTCCATCTCCTCTAAGCAGGATAATACAAGCAGAATGGGGCAATGATGCAAGCCACAAGATGTAGTGCACATAAAGGAAACATGATATATTGAAACGCAGGTCAACATGAGGACAGCAGATCCTCCCTAGGACAACTTCATACTGTTCTGACATGTGTGCAAAGCCTGATCTAATCAACACAAGCTTGATGGTAAAATAATGATCAGCCAAGTCACATTCCTTTGTGGAACAAAATTTTATAATTGTACAGAAAAGTCTGGGCTGTATATTTCCTGACCATCTGAAAATGATCAGACGGTCAGTCTGCTGTTCTACTGATGTCATAAGATGAGTACATAGACTTCTTCTGAGTTGATTTGTAGAATGAGAAATAATTACCCAGGTCAAGCTTTCCTTAAGAAGTCCAAAATTATGCCACTTATGATCTGACCTCTACCCAGTCAGTCCCCCTCAGCTCATGAAGCTCAAGATTGAGCCACAGCTCTTTTACCCTGAAGTGCATTCCATGATAGATGACAGCAAGATCATTTGCATCATTAGCACTGCACCCCTGCAATTTATATGTTAGCACAAGACAGAGCAAGTAAATTTTCCTCAATACTAACAATACCGAGCCTTCTTTAATATGGTGGAATAAAGCCCTGACTACCATGCAGAAGACTTGCTCAAGATCAGAGGGATGTTAAGGCTTAGTTTGCTTGGCTGAAAAGGGTATGAAAGGTATGTCATGGGCATACTCCCTTGATAGAATCACTGGTGAAGACTGGCAATTTCACTGAGGTGCTGCCTACAAAGAGGATTGGGCTGTCATTATGTCACACATTTAAGTGTGGACCTCATTTGCAAGCCTTTGCATTCCAGCCACTTGGATGTTATAGAGCATGTATGGGGAATGTATTGACCACACCTGGCAAGTCTATCGTCTGCATGTAGCGGTGGAGGCTCTCAGGCTCACCCCAATCCTCCAGCAAACTCACCATTGTCAGTCAAAGGGCTTGCTGCTGAACCCCTGCAAAAAGACATTAAACCAAGGTTAAGTCAAATTAAAAAACATAGAAATGTCTGTGAGTTGGGGCTGAAGGAAATTCACAGGGTTATGGAAGTCAAATTATAAACAAATCCATAACTCCAAGCTGTAAAAAGGATTAACAACACTCTGGTATGCAAAGGGAGGAAACAAACTGAAGGGCTTTTATATCTCAAGAGCTTGCCCTTCATACAATTGGGAAATGACAATACCAGATACAATTTACTTTTGGAAAAAATGGAAGCTTAATGTACATGCTTGGTCAGTAATAAAGGAAACCAAAAAAAGAAGAAAGTACCAATCAGAAGGGATAAATACTGCATTGCATAAAAATTTGTAAGTGGGTTAATGAAAATATAT
>NC_056732.1:1791103343-1791236277 GCF_019279795.1 Protopterus annectens
TTATCTTATTAATGTCACCGTTCATGCCGTATTTGTCTGGTTAAACTCAAGTGATATAATACTAGGTAGTGGCATAAGTACTAAGTGATATTTTGGTGCCTGAAGGTAAAGTAATTAATAATTCCATTTAATCATTAGACATCTATGTATTGTGGTTTTAAAACCTAGTGTGAGCTTCCCCATTCTAAGACAAGCAAGGGACATTTAAATGATGGTTCTTATGTAACCCTGACCTCAAAGCAGGTCCTGATCACAATGGGACAGTACAAGTAGGCTTTCACTTACATGGTACATGCCTTCTGAGGCTAATAAGTGTCAATTATTAGAGATGAATCATTTAGTGGATAATGCCTAAGGTGTGCAAAGGAATGCTTTGGTCAGGAGTCTGCTCTAATTGGAGCCCCTAGCAATAAAATGTTACTTGTAAGTCAATCAGTAGTTTTCTCTCTGCTGAAACACATCTTTCATCATGTCTTCTGCTGGGTAGGGGTAGGTTCACAATGGCATGCCTACTCACCTTCTGATAAAAATGATGGCATTCAAATGAAAATTGTGCAGAGAATCAGTCTGAGAAATGACACACTGTAAGTGTCTTTCATGCTACTACAAAGAACAGCAGGAGGGGTTCTGATTCATTTTCATTTGCTGTGTTTAGCTGCTAGCAAGCTTAGAAAGTAAAATAGACTAAACAAACATACAAAATTAACTACAATACATGAGGACATTCATAAAAAGATTCCAGGATTCTAACATTAATAACATCCCTGTTTGGCAAAAAATCATGCAAACTGTAATATAAGTAACAGGTGGAGATTCTTTCATTTTTTATTTATTTATTTATTTTTGTGCATGAATCACAAGGTTAGCACCTGATCCTCTTGTCCAAACTCTACATTTTTGCCTCCATTTTGATCTACGCTTGCTGCCCAAGAATGCATTCAAATTAACATTGAGGCAGCATGTGTCTAATGAACTGGAGGATGCCAACTTTGCAGCTTTGTTTCTTAACCTGTTTGCCCCTCTACATCTACCAAGCATCAAATCACTTCCATCTACTGTGTCACACATTTGCTGTCCATAACACCTCAGCTACTGCACCCTACATTACCTCAGTGGAAGTTAGCCTCACTGTACGCATACCTGAGGTTGAGATGCAAACAGTAAAATGACCATCATCCAGGTAACTATGGAAGTATGCTGCATTGTTTTTAGTCCCTAATCTCACCCCAAGTGGATGACTGAGGTATATTCTCCCTTTTGCACAAGGTAACAATGCTCTCTCTCATTGTACATATGCAGACATTATTGATGCCTATTGCATACAGAGCTTGGTAGCACCAATTGCATATTCCTGAAACATCACACTACATGTTATGCTCCTATTTCTCCAGCAGCTACCAGAAATGCAGTGTGTTGGACTGTTTTCCTTCTTTCCCCAGGATGGTTGAAATGACTGCAAGCTCCTCACTCCTGTATCCCTCACCTGATCATCCACTGCCAGTGCTGCCAGATGATCTCTGGTCATGCGTGCCACAGTCAGGGTTTTAAACGTTACTGCAATGGAACCAGCACAATCTTTGTAGCTTAAATTTTTACTTTCTTTTACACAAATAAGTCAAGCATACAGCTGAGTAAGACTAGAATGTACTCTGTGATGTGAAAAAGGGAAATATGTAATATTACACCCCGCTCCTGCCCCACCACAATACATTATTAGGCCTTAAAGAATGCATGACACAATGGCAGCTTATATATTTTTATTATATATTTGCTAACCATGTGGTCAAAGTGGGGTCGACTGGATGTCCCTTTGCCTTTTGTCAGAGTAGATACAGGATATAAGATATGGTTTGAGCACCAATCAAATCAATTAGAGATTGCAATTGCTGTCACATATGCACTAACGCAAAGCGAAATAAAATGAAGATTATAGCAGATCTAAAAGGGCATTAAGTTTCAACAGACTTGTTCATCTTGCATGCACCGTAGCTTACATTTGTTACAGTGTTGTTACTGCCTAAATGGATTGTATCAGTGCTCTTTGATAGCTCCTCAGAATTATACAACATTTGAAACACATTTACTATCCAGTTTGACAAAAAGGCGCCCATAACTGTTTAATGAACTTAAAAAGGGTTTATTCTGCACAAAGGATGGCAGGGCAAGCCTTTAAGCACTCTAATAGTAAGAAAGACTGGGACTTCTGCAGATGCAAGAATATTTGCGAATGGCTCACTCCTGTTGCCGAGTTGTATATGAGGTGCAAAACAAAATAAAACATTCTGACTTTGATTTTCCTTCTCGGGGGGAGTGAAATATAAATAAAAGTTATTTGAATAGCAGGTAGTCCGATTTGAAACTATTACTGATTAGTATGTAAACAGAAACATTATGAAGTACTCTAAGTAACAGGACAAGTACTTTGATGTGGTGATGCCTGTTTGTATGAGATATGTGCCTTTTTAGAGTTTGGTGAACTGACTCATATACCTTCATTTGTTTCAGTGAGAGTTACTGATTTTCATTTCATTAATGTTTAGACAGGTAAAATGCCTTGCCCACAAAACGAAGGGTAGGCGATGCATCTGCAACTGCTTTTAGGTATCAGACTGGCTTCTTCATTTCAAAAAAAGTCATAGGGGAAGTTTATATTGTTCACTCTCTGGAGAGGAAACGGAAGCTAGTCTTGTTTGTATAATGTAAGACGTTGTTCATCTGTTACTGGGTGAGTTTCTTGGGGGGTAACCAGAAGTGTGGGAGAAGACAACCAGTTTTGGGTGGTATGAGGGACTAGCTATGCATTATATAAGTGATGAGATATGGGGTGAATGAGAAATGGGAAGGGAGAAAATGGGTAGAACGAAGACAGAAGTATGTTCTAATCATGCATCAACATGAGACAGAGGGATAATCTTCATTCCTTAAATCAGCCGGAACATCCATAAATTTCTTTCTGAGACTATCTTATTTAGATCTGGCAAGTGACGTTGTGCACTTAAATATGAAGCACAAATAGTGCAGATCATCTACATTTATAGAAAATAATAACATATAGGAAAATAAAGCAATTAGAATGATATCTCTGAGGTTAAATAAATTCTTTATCAATAGCTTTTTCAATGGTCAGCATATTCTCATGACCACGTTTGGACTTGAACCTGAGTCACCTGGAGAATGGACGCTTGGCAGGTGAACTTGAACCTGAGTCACCTGGGTATGGTCACCCCCACACACTTGCTTGGCAGGTGAACGTGAACCTGAGTCACCTGGAGTATGGACATCACCCCCCACCCACTTGCTTGGTGGGTGAACTTGCTGTGGCTGTTATGAAACCTGCATTGTTTTTGCTGTTATAGAGTTGCTGTAACAGAAAAGAAAACTATTATAACCTCTTTTTTTGTCAGCAAAGGGCAAAGAAGACTACAAAGAGAATGTAAATAATGCAAGAAAAATGAAGTTAGTCCCACCAAAGGGACCCTCAAGAACAAATAAACATAACAGTCACCCATGGGCTTCAAGAAAAAAAAGAATAAACGTGCCAGCTATTACTCTTTTTTCTTTCTTACACTGTACAGTCTTCCTTTTCTACTTCTTCCCATTTCATATTTTCCCCTTGTCAATGCAAACGTGACAGAATCTGGCTATGTGTAAGATGGCATTTTTGACATCAGAAGCCATTGCCTGCCATGAAAAAAAGTAAGAAATTATATTTCAAGGTAAAAAAAAGAATGTCACATTTGTAAACTGACAGTCAGGGAAAATGTATTAGCTAGGAAGCAGTTATAAACTACTATAGTGTTCACATGAATAAATTTTCATCGGACAAAAACGAATGCTACTTTTGAATACACTGTTAAGTGTTTATATTACCATTTTCCACAAAGTTATCTTATTAATGTCACCGTTCATGCCGTATTTGTCTGGTTAAACTCAAGTGATATAATACTAGGTAGTGGCATAAGTACTAAGTGATATTTTGGTGCCTGAAGGTAAAGTCATTAATAATTCCATTTAATCATTAGACATCTATGTATTGTGGTTTTAAAACCTAGTGTGAGCTTCCCCATTCTAAGACAAGCAAGGAACATTTAAATGATGGTTCTTATGTAACCCTGACCTCAAAGCAGGTCCTGATCACAATGGGACAGTACAAGTAGGCTTTCACTTACATGGTACATGCCTTCTGAGGCTAGTAAGTGTCAATTATTAGAGATGAATCATTTAGTGGATAATGCCTAAGGTGTGCAAAGGAATGCTTTGGTCAGGAGTCTGCTCTAATTGGAGCCCCTAGCAATAAAATGTTACTTGTAAGTCAATCAGTAGTTTTCTCTCTGCTGAAACACATCTTTCATCATGTCTTCCGCTGGGTAGGGGTAGGTGCACAATGGCATGCCTACTCACCTTCTGATAAAAATGATGGCATTCAGATGAAAATTGTGTAGAGAATCAGTCTGAGAAATGACACACTGTAAGTGTCTTTCATGCTACTGCAAAGAACAGCAGGAGGGTTCTGATTCATTTTCATTTGCTGTATTTAGCTGCTAGCAAGCTTAGAAAGTAAAATAGACTAAACAAACATACAAAATTAACTACAGTACATGAGGACATTCATAAAAAGATTCCAGGATTCTAACATTAATAACATCCCTGTTTGGCAAAAAAAAAAACCAAAATCATGCAAACTGTAATATAAGTAACAGGTGGAGAGTCTTTCATTTTTTATTTATTTATTTATTTATTTATTTATTTATTTTTGTGCATGAATCACAAGGTTAGCACCTGATCCTCTTGTCCAAACTCTACATTTTTGCCTCCATTTTGATCTACCCTTGCTGCCCAAGAATGCATTCAAATTAACATTGAGGCAGCATGTGTCTAATGAACTGGAGGATGCCAACTTTGCAGCTTTGTTTCTTAACCTGTTTGCCCCTCTACATCTACCAAGCATCAAATCACTTCCATCTACTGTGTCACACATTTGTTCTCCATAACACCTCAGCTACTGCATCCTACATTACCTCAGTGGAAGTTAGCCTCACTGTACGCATGCCTTAGGTTGAGATGCAAACAGTAAAATGACCATCATCCAGGTAACTATGGAAGTATGCTGCATTGTTTTTAGTCCCTAATCTCACCCCAAGTGGATGACTGAGGTATATTCTCCCTTTTGCACAAGGTAACAATGCTCTCTCTCATTGTACATATGCAGACATTATTGATGCCTATTGCATACAGAGCTTGGTAGCACCAATTGCATGTTCCTGAAACATCACACTACATGTTATGCTCCTATTTCTCCAGCAGCTACCAGAAATGCAGTGTGTTGGACTGTTTTCCTTCTTTCCACAGGATGGTTGAAATGACTGCAAGCTCCTCACTCCTGTATCCCTCACCTGATCATCCACTGCCAATGCTGCCAGATGATCTCTGGTCATGCGTGCCACAGTCAGGGTATTAAACGTTACTGCAATGGAACCAGCACAATCTTTGTAGCTTAAACTTTTACTTTCTTTTACACAAATAAGTCAAGCATACAGCTGAGTAAGACTAGAATGTACACTGTGATGTGAAAAAGGGAAATATGTAATATTACACCCCGCTCCTGCCCCACCACAATACATTATTAGGCCTTAAAGAATGCATGACACAATGGCAGCTTATATATTTTTATTATATATTTGCTAACCATGTGGTCAAAGTGGGGTCGACTGGATGTCCCTTTGCCTTTTGTCAGAGTAGATACAGGATATAAGATATGGTGTGAGCGTCCTTTTTGGAATTCACTTTTGAGTATTCCTTTACCAATGTTAACTATCTTGATGTTACCATTACTAAGAGTGCAACGAATGAAGTTATAACCTCACTGTATAGAAAACCCTGTTGGAGGAATGGCATACTTCACTATGAAAGTATGCATCCGAGACATATCTTCCCTAATGTAATAAAAAATCAGATGGCCAGGATTACCAGATTGTGTAACAATGCTGGGGATAGAGACTCTTTATTGGAATTTCAGGCTAAATGTTTTGAGGATAGGGGTTACCCTACTCAACTAGTTATGAGCTATACTAATCATGCACCCCCCACCAAGGGGTTGGAGACAGAAAGTTACTCTTATAGTTACTCAACTAGGGCTACTAAGAACAAAATACAATATGACCTTAAATACACTAACGATGTAAAATACATTAAGGATATTTTATGTAAAAACTGGAAGCTGCTCAGTATGAACAAAGATTTATTACAATTTGTAGGGGAGAGACCTAGCTTTAGATACAGCAACTGTTTAAACCTGAAAAGGTTATTGTGTAAAGAAAAAGTCAAGATTGTATCCACCGATATAAGAATGAACATTAAACAGGGAACCTTTCCCTGTAGAAAGTGCTGTATTTGTAAGTTCATTACCAGTGACCAAAAGTATGAGAATGCAGAGCTAGATATGCTATTCAGACCGAATTTTTATGCCACCTGTGACACCTCTAATGTGGTGTATTTGGCAACCTGTGAAGGCTGTGAAGCCTATTATGTGGGGATGACGACACGTAGACTCAAAGATCGGGTCTATAACCACATATATGATATAAGGAAGGCTAACATCAACAATGTCCTAGCTAGGCATTGTCAATTGTTTCCAGAGCACGTGTTTAAGTTTAGAGTGCTACAGATCTTATATCCAAACAGGAGGGAAGGTGATACATTAGGAACCCTTGAGCTAAACGAACTCAAATGGATTCTAACCCTTAGAGCACATGTTGAGCCTGGCCTTAATTCGGCCGTTAGTATTAGACCAGCACTCCTGTGATTAACCGTTCTGCCCCCACGGTCTCACCCTTCCTCAAAAGAAACCCTGGGTTATGTGATCTGAAGGGGGTTTCATTGGTTAAGGTATTCATGGCCGTTGGTCTGAATGTGATACCTGACACTAGCCTTACACTGTTGTTGTTAATTGGGTGATTTTGTTGATGCACCCCTTTCTATTAATTTTCTTATCTTTCTTTCCCCTCCCCCCCTCTCCCCCCTCTTTCCTCTTTCCCACCCCCCCCTTTTTCTTTCTTTTCTTCCGCACTTTGGTATACATTTTATTCTTGGGTTTTGATTCCCAAACGTGTACCTTTGATGTGGTTTTCATCCTAGGGATATATACACTTGTCATTTTTACGTTCTAAGGAATACATTAACAATGTTGCTTCTTTTTTTATGATGAGATTTAGACTTTAATGTATTAGGATGGATGGCTCTATTACGAGGCTACGATGCGGGTCTGTTTTTTGTATTTCTCCCTCCATTTTTGTTCTGAACTGGGGCTATTGTTTTAGAAGTGTTAGTAAGTTTAAGGCTTATGAAATAAGCAATAGTGAGAATTTCCTTTACTTACGCATGAATTGTTTTTTTAAAAAACTTTTAAATTGTTAATTATATAGTTCGTTTATTTTAACTATTGATTTAAATAACATTTGGTGATGTTATATTTGTTTTTTGTATGCTATATTTTTACTTAAACGTGACCTTTAAATGCACGCAGGCTTTGCTGAGTAATTACGAACTGTTGTTCTGCAATTATTAGTTGTTAATTGGGGCGTTTGCTACTATATAAGTAGTTGAATTAACTTTGTATACTATAACCTGATGAAGCGCACTCGTTTGGGTGCGTGAAAGCGCTTGTTCTTCTTCTTTTTATTAAATCATCGTTTTACTCATCGTGGTGGTTCCAGTGATTTGTGTTGATATAAGATATGGTGTGAGCACCAATCAAATCAATTAGAGATTGCAATTGCTGTCACATATGCACTAACGCAAAGCGAAATAAAATGGAGATTATAGCAGATCTAAAAGGTCATTAAGTTTCAACAGACTTGTTCATCTTGCATGCACCGTAGCTTACATTTGTTACAGTGTTGTTACTGCCTAAATGGATTGTATCAGTGCTCTTTGATAGCTCCTCAGAATTATACAACATTTGAAACACATTTACTATCCAGTTTGACAAAAAGGCGCCCATAACTGTTTAATGAACTTAAAAAGGGTTTATTCTGCACAAAGGATGGTAGGGCAAGCCTTTAAGCACTCTAATAGTAAGAAAGACTGGGACTTCTGCAGATGCAAGAATATTTGCGAATGGCTCACTCCTGTTGCCGAGTTGTATATGAGGTGCAAAACAAAATAAAACATTCTGACTTTGATTCTCCTTCTTGGGGGGAGTGAAATATAAATAAAAGTTATTTGAATAGCAGGTAGTCCGATTTGAAACTATCACTGACTAGTATGTAAATAGAAACATTATAAAGTGCTCTAAGTAACAGGACAAGTACTTTGATGTGGTGATGCCTGTTTGTATGAGATATGTGCCTTTTTAGAGTTTGGTGAACTGACTCATACACCTTCATTTGTTTCAGTGAGAGTTACTGATTTTCATTTCATTAATGTTTAGACAGGTAAAATGCCTTGCCCACAAAACGAAGGGTAGGCGATGCATCTGCAACTGCTTTTAGGTATCAGACTGGCTTCTTCATTTAAAAAAAAGTCATAGGGGAAGTTTATATTGTTCACTCTCTGGAGAGGAAATGGAAGCTAGTCTTGTTTGTATAATGTAAGACTTTGTTCATCTGTTACTGGGTGAGTTTCTTGGGGGGGTAACCAGAAGTGTGGGAGAAGACAACCGTTTTTGGGTGGTATGAGGGACTAGCTATGCATTATATAAGTGATGAGATATGGGGTGAATGAGAAATGGGAAGGGAGAAAATGGGTAGAACGAAGACAGAAGTATATATAATAAATCAAGAGAACCAGTAGAGTGAATGCTCAACGGAGCAACAAGCTCAAGGATAAATAAGTTAAAAACAGACGCCGCTGAGCAAAACAATGGAGGATAGCAGTCACATATGAATCACAAGTAGCTCCTAAATCCAATGACCAATGAAGTAAATAATCCAAGTGCAGGCAAAGTATATAAAAAAAGCAGGTTTATTTATAAAAAGAGGTGAGCGCTTTCGCATTAGCTTCTTCAGACCTAAACAACTAAACCATCTATTAACATTAGTTTAAAAAGCCAAAATGGCACCAAAACCCTGTCCTTTATTTAAAGACACATAACTCATTAAAAATATCATATAAAAAATCATACAGAAAGTGCCTAAACACCATTATAAAACAGGACAGCATTTCAAGACAAAACTATTCATATTCATGTCCATTATTAAAATAAATGACTATAGAGTATGTGTGACAGATGGGGGGGGGGGGTTTGTTTGATCACAACTATCAAAACATTGAAGTGTTGCCTTATTGGCGTTATTCGTAGAAGAGGATGTTGGCTCAGCCCCCACTAGTGTTTTGGAATATGATCGTGAAGGGCTTAATCGAGCAGTGGAACGGTTGGAGCAGGATTTGTTCAAATTAAAGCGCATGCAAACCCAGAGGCAACACTTTGAGGTTTGCTTACAGCGCCGGCTGGTGCCCAGAGGACTCAGGGTGTTGAAGATGCCGACAACGGGCACCCTTTACCCGGAGCTACTTTATGATTGGCAACAGCTCAACATTGAGGTAAGCCTCAAATATTTGAAACTCATGAATGCTTTCTTTCTCCCGTTAGAGGAGATGTTAGGAAAGCTAAGAATGAGATACTTAATGTGTTCCCGGTCTCCGTAGTAGACCAAACCTTAACTGTTATGTTGGACAATGTTTCGGTGTATGAGCGGCGCCTCCTTAATCAGAAAAGGGCCAAGTTACAGCGGGACTCCATGGATTTCCGTTTGGGTAACATCTTCACTTGGCCCAGGCACAATGATTACAACAGTACCAACAGTATTAACAGTGAACTCCGTCAGGCTCCCAGAACAGGCCCTTGTTCCTCTACCAATTCAGGGAACACCAGTGATTCAGGGAACACAGATGGCATTTCCAACAGGGACGTAGTCGATGCAGGCACGGCTGAGCACTCTGGACCATGCCGGGACAACAACCACATTGGCTCCAACAGCAACACTGACTCTGCTGCTATTGCGGACCAAGTTGGTCTTACAGGCATTGCTGTCAATGTTGCACCCATCGGAACGGATTCTGTGCTGGAGCCGTTAGATACTAACAGTTTGGATGCCAATACTGATTCAGCTGGTAGGGCTGAACCATCTGTCCCGCTCCTTGAACCAGTCGTCAGGAGGAAAGTTTCCTCTTACGCATCGAGCAGAGTTCCTGATGGTCGGGATCCCATATCCCCATTGGATTCTCCTTTACAGAACTCTTCTCTTCAGAGGGATGGTAGACACCCTTTTCCCATCAGGGTGCCTACGAACGAGGAGAGGCCGTTCCAGAACACCAAAGGGAGGTACAAGAGGAAACTTTCGCCGGATCGTCCATCCAACCGGACAATCAAGAAAATGTGGGAGGGGAAGCATTAGGACTTGTGTTCAATTTGTCCAGTCATGTTTTGACTGAACATGAGTTACAAGTCCTCTCCAAGGGTCTCACTTTCATCCCAACCTCTGACAGTAGACATGAAGAGACATTAAAAGATTTCAAGCTTTTTGTTAGGAATTTGTCCCTGAAGGTTTTCTTCAATAGCACAGAGATGAGGTCTAACACCACTGTCTTCAGGACACCTAGCACTTTTCTCCCTCCAATACACCCCTTGGTTGCTGCATATAGCAAACTAGTAGAAGATGAGATATATAGGATGAATGGGTCAGAATCTGGCAACAGGAGAAGAAGATACAACCTTAGCCTTATACAACGTAGGGCTTTGGACTCCCTACGTAACAACAGGGAGATTATCATCCGACCCGCAGATAAAGGAGGTGGTATTGTAGTTTTTGATATGGACAGGTATAATAATGACATGCTACTAATGTTAGCTGATGACAGGTTTTATGTTCCTATTTCCAATGAAAGGGTAGATAACATCATTGAGAACATACGTTCTACTATACTTGGACTTCTTGACAATGATGTTATTGATACTTCCCTGTATGAGTTTTTTAATGTGGTCCATCCTCTATTACCCACCATCCAGGGTCTCCCCAAGATCCATAAGGATCCACTACGTCCACCTCTTAGACCCATAGTTGCAGGTAGAGGGTGGTCAACAGAACCCTTGTCACTCTTTGTCGAGGCACAACTCAGACCATTGGTTGATGCCAATGGGTTTATTCTTAAGGACACCAGACAGTTTCTGTTGGACTTCTATCAGTACATCAATACCTGTCCTGGAATTGAAGACCTCATATGGGTCACCATGGACGTTCAGTCCTTATTTACGGTCATACCCAATGAAGAAGGTAGAGCAATGGTAGGTGCTTATTTGAGGAGGACCAACTTTCCTTTGAAGTATGATGTTAACTTGATTCTTATGTTGTTGGCTATTATTTTAGAATCCAATCTTTTTTGTTTCCATGATAAGATCTTCTTGCAGAGGGATGGCGTAGCTATGGGCACCTCCTGTGCCAACAGCTACGCCAACTTGGTGATGGCAGAGTGGGAACATAGCTTCTTGTTTCAGAATAGTCTGTTTCAGGACTTTGTACCATTCTATAGGCGTTTTGTGGATGATCTCTTCCTTGTATGGAGTGGCACTACAACACAACTAGAATCCTTTTTCACACAGATCAACACTTCTGTCACCTTTCTGAAGTTTACTATGGATTGGTCGAAGACCACCATTCCTTTTTTAGATGTCTTTGTTGATAAACTACCTTGTGGGATAGTTAATACGGGTGTTTACCGCAAGACCTGTTATAGGAACACACTGCTGCATCGTTCGAGCATGCATCCTGGCTATGTATACAAGAACATAGTGAAGGGACAATCTATGCGGATGTCCAGGTACACACCCCTAGACTGTCACCTGGCAAGTGAATTAGGAGATCTCAGCAGCAAGTTGATGGAACGTGGCTATGACCACCTAGACATCTCTAGAGGGATGGCGGACATTCAACATCTGAGGACAGACAGAGCGAGACCATATTTTTCAGATGGTGCCGTTGAAGTATACACAGGAGAGGCAGGGAATGGTTTGAACAGCAAAGACGGCAGTTCACACATGGATAATGGAATTGCCTTTCCCATCTTTTACACCAGGGATGTAGGTACACTTAAAGATATCTTCTCTAAGCATTGGCATGTTTTATCAGTTGACCCGACTATCAAGAGCCTTACAGGTACTCGACCTAGATTCGTCTACCGTAACAAAAGGAATTTAAAAAGTTTGCTCTGTTACCCCAGGGTCCACAATGATCCCCCTGCTTTGTTGGGTCCCTATATGACCATATGCAATAAGTGCAATTTCTGCTCGTACATTGAAACTGACCCTGTCTTTCGATATCCGTATGGCTCGGGCATTTACCACATCAGGACGAGAGGCAATTGCATGTCCAGAGATGTAGTCTATTTAGCCTGCTGCACAGTCTGTCCAGCCTACTATGTAGGCAAGACCAATAGGACACTAAGGGATAGGATTCGTGAGCATGTATACCACACCAGGAAGGGTACTACACACAATGCACTGTCTAAACACACTCATGATAAAGGTCAAGAGCACCGATTCAAGTTTAGGATCTTGGAACAGATCTCAAGAACATACAGAAGAGGGGACATTAACAATTACACAGAGACCAGGGAAATCCATTGGATTATTAAGTTTAGGGCAGACATCACCCCAGGTCTCAATGGAAGGGTTCCCCTGCGCCCTTTGCTGAAATCAAGGAGGTTGTTGTCGAAAAGATGTTAAGAGGCTATGAAGAATTTGTTGCTTTGTGGCCATTAAAGTCCTTTTGAACCTTTATATATGCATAGATGTTCTCTCAATGTTTTGATAGTTGTGATCAAACAAACCCCCCCCCCCCATCTGTCACACATACTCTATAGTCATTTATTTTAATAATGGACATGAATATGAATAGTTTTGTCTTGAAATGCTGTCCTGTTTTATAATGGTGTTTAGGCACTTTCTGTATGATTTTTTATATGATATTTTTAATGAGTTATGTGTCTTTAAATAAAGGACAGGGTTTTGGCGCCATTTTGGCTTTTTAAACTAATGTTAATAGATGGTTTAGTTGTTTAGGTCTGAAGAAGCTAATGCGAAAGCGCTCACCTCTTTTTATAAATAAACCTGCTTTTTTTTATATACTTTGCCTGCACTTGGATTATTTACTTCATTGGTCATTGGATTTAGGAGCTACTTGTGATTCATATGTGACTGCTATCCTCCATTGTTTTGCTCAGCGGCGTCTGTTTTTAACTTATTTATCCTGAAGACAGAAGTATAGTTCAGTAGGTTAGGATTGTGGAAACCAGTTTTCTTAAACAGGAGATGGATAGCTATTTCAGTTGTGGTCTTTGATCTCATATTGTATTGCTGTACTAACATGCACTGTCAAGTGTGTTAGCAACTAGTATATTCATTGCTGTGTAGTTAACCTCAACAGTCAAGAAAGATGGCAGTACCTCTCAGTTTATGAGCACTAATTCTCAGGTTAAATAACTGTATCAGGGTCAGTGTTAAGCAATGAGGGGTTAACTGTGAGGGAGAACAATTGGAAACAGAATTTCTTATTATAATATCAAGCATGTTGTTTCTACCTGTTGGGTAGTGAATTATTTCTTCTAGTTTGTTTTGATTTAATAAAGTCTAACAATATTTGGGAGGGTTTGTTGTTAGTGTGGTAAATTTTAAAGTATTTTGTGGTCTGTTTTTGGGTACCCGATGTCCAACTATGGCAATATACTATTATTTCCTTATAATGCACTATTAAGGTAGTTCCCACACTCTATAATAGTCATAAAGGGAGTTCTTTGATACTTTCTCAGGCTAAATTCCCATTTATCTCATGCAGATTTTATATGTAGCTGTTGTGATTCTGGGTTTTCCCATTAGTCTTACATGTAAGTAACCTTGTGCAAATAACAAGACACCACACCCTGTTCCTGTTTACGGTCCTTCAAAAAACAAACTTCTGTAATTTTCTGACATTTCCCTTAGTAGCAGACCTTTTCTGATTCAAGTAATTTATTGCATGCCTTATCCCCACCCTGTAAACAATGGAGTAACCCCATTGGCCATGTCAGTTCTTGACCCAGTATGCAATGCCATTTTGCTGTTCCTCTTATGCACATTTTGTTTCATAAGGATGATTTGACCATCTGCTGTGCAGACAAATATGCCATTTAATCTGACACTTCCTTCACTAGTGACTTAAAATATTGCTAAGCAGTTTTGAAGTCTTGGTCTGTAAATCATTTATAGTAGGTCAGAAATAATAATAATAATAATAATAATAATAATAATAATAATAATAATAATAATAATAATAGTAATAATAATATGAGCCTTCTTTACCTGTTACTACCAAACTCATGCATCCTGTCCCCAAACAAATCAAGGCACAGACTCAGTTTAAACTTTTAAATGCTTTGAGACATGGTTTGATCCATCATTGAGTTTTAGTGTCCATATAAGAAAGTGGTCAGCAAAGACAATGCTTTATTTATAACTGGTTCGTGTCAATGCACTGAAAGGTAATATACTGAAAGTCATAATAATGATTATACAACGTCGAAATGTCAAAATGTTAAAATGTAAAAACGTTGAATCAAAATATGTACTCCCCTACTTATGCAGAGAACTGGGCTGGTCCTGTGCAAGGTATGGTGGCCCTCTGTGAACACCTCTGAAGTTTGTAAGGAAAGTTAAACAAATAACGACTGCACTGTCCCCAGCTCAACACAAGCCATAGAGACTTGTGCAAACCTTTGACGTTTGGGAGAAAAAGTTAAAAAATAATTATATCATTCCTGAATTCCCACACAAGCTACAGCAACCTCTAGCGCATACCTCTTTACAGGGTCAGTTTTAGACTATGGCTGGTTCAGGACAGAGGCCACTACTAAGCATGTGTGGAAATCCACTTATTCAGCATTGCTGTGGGGGAGCACCAGACTCCAGAAGCTCTGGAGGCCTATATTTTCTGTGACTAATTTTGTATCTTTTTTATGATAACTGTTTAAACTGAGCAAATGACAAGGGGGGTTGGTAACTTTCCTCCAGACAATCCCCACCAAGCAGTGTATAACTGAGATGTCTGATTGCAATAAAACAGAATTGCCATGTGATGTATTTCACATTTGCTCCACATGAACAGTTGTTACACATTAAAGCATTCTAAGTTAATACACACAAATCACATTAGTCCTGCAAAATACAGAATAAGGTATCTAGCTATTTTCCTCCACAGACAGCCCAAGCAATTATAACTAGTTTGTCTGTGCATATTACAGATGTCCATCTTACTCCACCAAAGATATATTAGTTCTGTAAGACCAGACAGTGACTTTTTAAAATGACTAAACAAAAACTGATGCATTACTTAAAAAAAGCTCTCATCCACACCCAGCAGTTACAGTTGCTTCTGTGTCTACGTCAGATGATTGTGACAAAAAATGATGACCGAGTTTTATATTTCAGCTCTGCAAACAGTATCCACATGTTAAAGTATTCCAAGTTGATTCAGGCAAATCCATTAAACTTGTAAATGTACCCTAGTCCTGCAAAACCAGATAGTAACTAATTAAACCAAGAAAGCAAGAGGATTGTTTAATTCCTACAGTCAGCTTCCATCCCCATACCTACCAAGCAATTATTGTTAATTCAGTGTGCACCTCAGACAAAAATCAGGGAAAAGTAAAAAATAATGGGGGACAAAGGCTCAAAATTATTTAAAAATAATCACATCATCCCTAGACCGCAACACAAGCTATAGCAACATTCAGTGCATAACTCTGACCAGGGTCAGTTTTTGACTATGGCTGTTTCAGGACAGAGACCACTGCTAACTTTGTTTGAAAATCCACTTATATAGCATTAGGGTGGGAGAGCATCCTGACATAGAAGCTCTGAAGTTTTGTATTTTCTGTGACTAATCTTATGCCATATTTTTTTGAAAGATGACTGTTTAAAATGAGCAAATGACAAGAGGGTTGGTAACTTTCATCCAGTCATCCCCACCAAGCAACTTACATTTGCTCCACACAAACAGTTGTTGCATATTAAAGTATTCCAAGTTGATTCAAACAAATCAATGAGCAAGCAACAGCAGCTATCTATCCATTTTTCTACACAAACAACCTCAGATTGTCTGTGCATATCTCAGCTATCTATGTTACTTCACACAAATGCACATTAGCTCTGCAAAGCCAGATAGTGTCTGTTTAAACTGAGCAAGCAAAAGCAATTCCATTAATGAAAAAAAAAACAGCTCCCACCCACACCCAGCAGTTAAAGCTACTTCTGCATCCACTTCAGATGATTGTGATAAATAAAATGATGGCAAAATTTGTAATTTCAGCTATGTTCCATGCAAACAGTAGCCATATATTAAAGTATTTCAAGTTGCTTCACACAGATTACATTAATCTTGCAAATGCACACTGGTCTTGCAAAGCCGGATAGTGACTGTTTAAACTAAAAAACCAAGAGGGTCAAATATTTTCTACAAACAGCTTCCTTCCCAATAAGCAGTTATTGCTACTTCTATGTGGACCTCAGACATCTGAATGTAATAAAAAATGATAGCCTTGTACATTTATAGCTCATCACCTCTTAGCTCAAGAATCAAGGAAAAAGCCAAAATAATTGGGAACAGAGGCTCAAAATCAGGGACAAATATCAAATACTACTCATACACTTAGAAAGTTGCAAGAATAATATGCTTAGCATTAGCATGCATTTTCTGAGGGATAGAAAGTCCAAAACTTAAATGCCTTGTCATTAATTAGTGAATGCAGTTCTCAACAATTTGCTAGAAAAACACAACTTTTATAAGAAACAGAACATAAAATGTGAGGCACAATCAGAAACATTCTTTCAAAATCATGAAGAACTGCAAACTGTGCATGCATTGTGTTTATCTTTGCCTGATGGAAACAGTAACCCTATATTAAAGTATTCCATGTTGCTTCACATAATCACAGTAATCTAGCAAAGTCAGAATAATGAGCAAAGTGCAGCCATTAGTCATATTCACCCACTGACAGGACAGAACATTTTATAGGTTATCCCATGCCAAATCCCATTTTAAAGCGCTGTCTATGAAGGGAAATATGACTAGGGTGTGAATTTCTCAGGGAGTAGTTTGGTTCTTGAACGCACACACACACACCCTTGGTAGCAAGTGGATGTGTTTTAGTTAATGCAAAGTCATCATCTCAGCAGATGTTGTCTGGATGATAGCCTTGTCTGGTCATCTCTCACTTGGTCCAATATCCCCTGCACAAAGAATTAATGGGCATGAAATCAAAGGGAGGATGGACTGATAAGTACCAGGGGCAACGATAAAAAGCTTGAATAAAATATTGGCTACATATAGACCATAATTCTTTGATGACTAGTAATTTTTCTAAAGGTCACATATATTTACATTAATTTCTAGGATGCTATCAAATCAGTAATACAGAAATATATATATTTTTGTTAATTCAGATACAAACTGCATTAAATCAATGTTATTAAAACCAGATATGAGAAATGGATGGACAAGAAATCCGTTGAATTTGTCAGAATAACAAACCTGAGAATCTGTTCCTTGAAATATCTGAATGGAAGATTTATAATCTGGTTAGGAAGATTGCTGTGGACAAACCAAATGCAACACAAGAAATGTATTCTAACCAAATGACACATATAAAAATATTATGATTCAAATTATCAGTATACTCTTAACACTGTACTAAAATAGTTTCTGAATTTTTTATTAGGTAAATGTATAGGTTGTAGGTGGACCTTTAGAATATGCCTCTTTTTACTTACCAACAGTGGTCACATAAAGAACAGGTTATGAATGTTACCTTTGATAGCTATGAAGGAATTGCACTGTTTTCTGCTTCATTCAATCACACTTTTGAAATTAGGGAATCACATTCCAGTCAGCATGGTCATAGTGCTTGCTCACTATGTTTGATCCCCTGGCTACGTTCTTAACTGGGCTGCTTTTGCTGTGGATTTTTCATGTTTTCTCCAGGTGATGTAAGTTTCCACTGGAGTTTCTGTTTTCCAATGACACTCAGCAACAGTGTTTGCAGACTGACTAGTGATGCCAAGTTATGTTACTTTGTCTCTAGGTATGTGACTAGTGATGCTTAGTTCTGTTAAATTGTCTTTAGGTATGTGACTAGTGATGGCAAGTTATGTTACATTGTCTCTACTTATGTGACTAGTGATGCAAAGTTATGTTACTTTGTCTATAGGTATGTGACTAGTGATGCTAAGTTATGTTACTTTGTCTCCAGGTATGTGACTAGTGATGCTAAGTTATGTTACATTGTCTCCAGGTATGTTACTAGTGATGCTATGTTATATTACATTATCTCCAGGTATGTTGCTAGTTATGCTAAGTTATGTTACTTTGTCTCCAGGTATGTGACTAGTGATGCTAAGTTATGTTACATTGTCTCCAGGTATGTTACTAGTGATGCTATGTTATATTACATTATCTCCAGGTATGTTGCTAGTTATGCTAAGTTATGTTACTTTGTCTCCAGGTATGTGACTAGTGATGCTAAGTTATGTTACATTGTCTCCAGGTATGTTACTAGTGATGCTAAGTTATGTTGCATTGTCTCTAGGTATGTGTCTTAGTGTGCATATCGTATGATGGACTGGTATTTCATCCAGAGCTGGATCCTGCCTTGCACCCATTGCTTTCTGGGATAGGGGCAAGCCTATGAACCTAAACTGAATAAATGTCAGTCTAAAACTGAGTGGTAGAATCAATCCCCATTCCCCCTAAAATTGAACACCCCCATGTGCTGCAGAAAGAAGGAAATTGTTAATAGAATAGGGGGACAGAAGGGGAGGTGAACTGTAAAAATGAGAATGTCAGTGACTCTAGGAGAAGGATGGGGTAGGCGCTAAGGGGAACCATAAGAGACAAAGACAACAGTTATTACTAATAGTGTATATAGTCTGGAAAGGAAAACGTCAGCGATACAAGTGATCATAATAGGAGAGATATACATGATAAGAACAGTAGAAACGTCAGTGATACAAGTGATCATAATAGGAGAGATATACATGATAAGAATAGTAGAAACGTCAGTGATACAAGTGATCATAATAGGAGAGATATACATGATAAGAACAGAAGAAATGTCAGTGATACAAGTGATCATAATAGGAGAGATATACATGATAAGAACAGTAGAAACGTCAGTGATACAAGTGATCATAATAGGAGAGATATACATGATAAGAACAGTAGAAACGTCAGTGATACAAGTGATCATAATAGGAGAGATATACATGATAAGAACAGTAGAAACATCAGTGATACAAGTGATCATAATAGGAGAGATATACATGATAAGAATAGCAGAAACGTCAGTGATACAAGTGATCGTAATAGGAGAGATATACATGATAAGAACAGTAGAAACGTCAGTGATACAAGTGATCATAATAGGAGAGATATACATGATAAGAACAGTAGAAACGTCAGTGATACAAGTGATCATAATAGGAGAGATATACATGATAAGAACAGTAGAAACGTCAGTGATACAAGTGATCATAATAGGAGAGATATACATGATAAGAACAGTAGAAACGTCAGTGATACAAGTGATCATAATAGGAGAGATACACATGATAAGAATAGTAGAAACTTCAGTGAACAATAGGAAGGACTGAAATATGGTATAGGAAGAATATCACAGTATTAATAGCTCACCAGTTAATGCACTCATTTTTGGTACTAGGAAGCTCAGAAGGCTGTGAGTTCCATTCCCACACCAGATTCTTGGTTTCTCACTTCTTTCATTTCTCAAGTTTTTTGTGTTTCTAATGCCATGACAGGAATGGACTCCATTCCTAAGTCAAACTATGATTAAAGTTCATGAAATTAGTATTGTTTCAATCTTTGATGTTAGCTAGAAATGCTCTTCGCAACACCTGCAATGTGCCCAGTAATGATTCCTTCAGCAGCTCGTAGAGAGTAACATGTATTGGTAACATGTCTAAGTATGATTGTAAATTCTTTTTTATAAGACCCATTGCTCCTACTGCTACTGGAACTGTCTGGATGTTTCTTCTGCATCGCCCTCATTTCTGCCTGCAAATCTTGGCATTTTATGACTTTATGTAAGACACTGTAGTCACTGGGTGTAGCAATTTCAATGATCAATGCTACTTTTGTCTTCTTTTTATGGACTACTATATCTGGTTTTCTCGCATCTATTTCTTTGGAACTGCTGGTAGTGAGTGATCCCATGTGGTATAAACTTCTTCATTTTCTATGATGCTTTGAGGCTCATTTTTCCAGTGTTTTTCAGCTATCTCAGTATTATAAAGTTTGTACAATCCCCAGTGCAACAGTCTTGCCACATTATTATGCCTTTTAGTATACAGTCCTTCTGCCATTAGTATATCACACCCAGCAACAAGATGTGTGACTATTTCCAATTTTGTTAAACAAAACTTACATTTGTCTGTTCCTCCCACATGTTCAAAAGACTTTGTAAACCAATGTGTACATGAGTCATTCATAATAAATAATAATTAATAATAATCATAATATCATTGGTTTCATGACACATTACTAATGTAGTAGAGCAGAAGGGGGTGCTGCACACCTTTCATATAAAATGTTAAAGGAAGGTCCCACCTACTTATAACTTAGGTGGATGAAAAGATCTGATGATACAAAAATATATTAGAGGAGATGGTGTCATTCTCATTTTCAGTCATACTATTTATCATGTTTTCTAAGCAATAACATTAATATATATGTATGTATATGTATCTACAAATAAACATTAAAAGAAAACAAACAACCACAAAAAGAGAAGGAAAAAAAGAAAACACACATCAAAAATTAAATTGGTTCTAGTCAGTATGAATACCATCTGAGTTCTCCCATGTAAATGTGCATGCAGGCTGTCATATGGCACAGTCTTGTTTCTCAGTTGCTGACATGTTATGAATGAGAGCAGTTTTACATCTGCTTGCTCATGGATGCCTGCATTTCACCATCAAGTTGGTAATGCTACAAAGAGTAATAAATCGTACAGGTCAGAACGAGACACAAGTCTGCAATATGGGGTCCAATCCATGTGTGTCACAGATACATCTTCAAAATGAACATACCATTTTGTCAATAATGCCTTTCCCTTCCATTGACTTCTGTTTGATTCCTGTCTCCTCATGACTGCTTGACACATTACATTACTCATAGTGCTTTCTGCTGATATGCCACTCTAATCTCAAAATTTTTTTCTTGAATACTTGTTCATGTTTCTTTTGTCCTACTGCACCTCTTCTAGATGCTCCTGTATATAGCTATGCATTTTTAGTGCAAAGTATCAGCACACATCTCCCCTCTGTTGGGACGTAGTATTACCACAAAATCTCCCATGTGCTGGGATGTAGTATTCCCACACACATTTCCCCTCTGCTGGGATGTAGTATTCCCACACATCTCCCATCTGCTGGGATGTAGTATTACCATACATCTCCCATCTGCTGGGATGTAGTATTACCATACATCTCCCATCTGCTAGGATGTAGTATTCCCACACATCTCCTATCTGCTGGGATGTAGTATTACCATACATCTCCCATCTGCTGGGATGTAGTATTCCCACACATCTCCCATATGCTGGGATGTAGTATCCCACACATCTAACATCTGCTGGGACATAGTATTACCAAACATCTCCCATCTGCTGGAACACTGCATTCCCACATGTCTCCCATCAGCTGGGATGTAGTATTACCAGACATCTCCCCTCTGCTGGGACCTAGTATTACCAGACATCTTCCATCTGCTGGGATGTACTATTACCACACATGTCCAATCTGCTGGGATGGAGTATTGCCACACATCTCCCCTCTGCTGGGATGTAGTATTACCATACATCTCCCATGTGCTGGGATGTAGTATTACCATACATCTCCCATGTGCTGGGATGTAGTATTACCATACATCTCCCATGTGCTGGGATGTAGTATTACCACACAGCTCCATTTCTGCTGGCACTTAGTATTACCATACATCTCCCATCTGCTGGGATGTAGTATTACCATACATCTCCCATGTGCTGGGATGTTTGTCTTACCATACATCTCCAAGGTGCTGGGATCAAGTATTACAAGGGATCTCCCATGTGCTGGGATGTAGGCTTAAAATCTCCCATGTGCTGGGATGTAGTATTACCATACATCTCCCATGAACCTGGGATGTAGTATTACCATACATCTCCCATCTGCTGGGATGTAGTATTACCATACATCTCCCATCTGCTGGGATGTAGTATTACCATACATCTCCCATCTGCTGGGATGTAGTATTACCATACATCTCCCATCTGCTGGGATGTAGTATTACCATACATCTCCCATCTGCTGGGATGTAGTATTACCATACATCTCCCATCTGCTGGGATGTAGTATTACCATACATCTCCCATCTGCTGGGATGTAGTATTACCATACATCTCCCATCTGCTGGGATGTAGTATTACCATACATCTCCCATCTGCTGGGATGTAGTATTACCATACATCTCCCATCTGCTGGGATGTAGTATTACCATACATCTCCCATCTGCTGGGATGTAGTATTACCATACATCTCCCATCTGCTGGGATGTAGTATTATTTGCTGGGACATAGTGTAACCATATTACCCTTTTCAGTATCCTCCTTTGGAGGCCTGTTTAACAGGACTAAGCTTGGACTAGGTCTCTGTAGTGAGTTGAAGGACACTCTAACATAATAAAGTTGCTTTCATATCTTCCGCAGCAACACTGTTAATTGCATTTACTGCTGCACACTGAAGTTCCTGCCATCAGCCTTGACCCCTAGTACTCCAAATGTATCATCTCCCTGGTACTCCCGTTCCTGAAACTGCATGCCCTCCTGAAACAAGCCAAGCATAAACAAAACAAAAGAAAATTAGTACAATAATTGTGCAAGCTTAAATTAATGTATATAGTAAACAGAATGCAATTTTACCTTCTAGTTTTTATTTTCTGTGAACTATATTTTCTGTACTACTGTTTGTAAGGGAAGTCAACAACCTTAGCACTGCAAAATTTTGCAAGGAGGAAGCAGGGGTTAAGGCAGATGGAACCCCCTCCCAAAAAAGTATTACAGAAAATAAGTTTTACAATCGAAATACTAATCTAAAAACAGTACTGTCTGCTTTGCTATAATTCATAGAAATATAGGGTGACTCCAGGGGGCCAATGTCACTCCTCCATTTCCTCATTGTGTCATGTCCCCTATGTATTATGATCTCATTACTTAAATTCTGACTTGGGGCTGTGTCATTCCAGCTGCCAAGCAACCCTGACCCCTTTGTACTTTAAAAGTTTTCATATAGAGGTCACAGATAAAGTTACACAGCCTTTTAACCTTAGAATGCGGTAATCATACCTACTGTTTCTCATCCAAATTGGATGTTTGGTATCTTACAGTCAATTGCCTGTATTTTTTAGTTCTGTTCCTCCTGTTTTCCACTTGTACAGCTGTTTCCCTTTTAACTCCTTTTGCTCCCTTATGTTACTGTTTTCTTACCCTATGAGACATTTCCTCCTGTTCTCTGTCCAGATCAGCTGTGGACAGCCTCACAAATAGAAATTAAAGTCCTTCTTACCATGTTGCTAAAAACATTCTGTTAAAAAAAAATCTTGTTCCTGCATTTGGCATAGATAATATAAACAAATAAACTTTTTCATTTACATGTTAATGAGAAATCATGCTGATTGTTCTCAGAATTATTTAGATAAAGCCAAGCCTGCCTGAGAGACAGAAAAGAAAAGCTTCAACTGCTGTGATAACTAGCTTGCCTGAAACACTGTTGTATGGCGCATGTGGGGGAGGGGGGCAGGTGCAAGTTTCATAATAACAAAAAAGAAAATAGAAATGGATAAAAAATGCAGATGAGGGGAATTAAATATTTGCTGTAGCTTAGCTGTAATCAGAGCTGGCAGCTGTGTTTTAATCTATTTGTGCGTTTTGCTTTGTTCCGTACTCAAGTTCTTATTGAGGACATGGTCTGCCTGAGTAGTGGAGTACAGCTCGGGGAATGTAAAGACTATGGATGCAAATTCCATAGCATCACTTGACTCACTCCTTGGTATTAAGTAAGATACTTAGTCCCTATGCGATCTCCTTCTAACCTGCTTAACGCTGTTTAATTATACAGTAGAGTAATTAAAATAGCCATATGGTAATGCAATTAAAGTAACCATTAGTACTGTAATAACATTCATGTTATCACGTACATGAAGTCCTGGTGTCATTTATCACGGTCTGTGTTTATCAACACGGCTCCATCACAACACTGCATCAATATTTACTTACAGCTTAGCGAGCCTTTTTTAACACACTGTGCAATGTTGGAAATGGTACTGAAGAAGCAAATGAGCGCCATCATCAGCAAGTGCAAAAATGCTTAATGTAAATCCATACTCTGAGGAATTACTGGATCAGCTATTCTGAAGAGACACACAAGTATTTCTCAGAAAATTGCATCAATAGGAATAACTCTTTATGATCCAACCATGTAATTTAAGACTGCCTCTTCAAAAACTATGATTAGGTTTCTTGTTAAAGCATATAATTTCATATACTGCAAAGAAGAATAGCTCTATGTCTGTGTTACATCTTCACTTTGATCACTGACAATATGCAATTCACAAGGAACACAATATACAATTTGAAGGCACTCTTTTCAAGATGTATTGTAGAAATTCTGCACAAGTCACATGGTATTAAATATATTTTTATAGTCCAGTTTTCACAGGCAGGCAAAATATGCAGCCAGTATTTAAAAAGGCACTAAGTAATGGGTTCATAATAATGTAAATGCTTACTAATAGTTTTTGGAACTTAATGTGAAGTTATTCTTGGTCATGTTCAGAGGAGAAAAATATGTTTTTTTCAGAAACCTATCTTCATATTCTAAATCTCAACAGCTAATTCTGTTTTTGCTCCCATTCTAACTCTACAGAACACAGCCCTAGTAAATAAACTGAAGTGAGAATTTCATGGAAGGTAGGACCAAGCAGGTTGAGAGGGTACAGCAAATTGGGAATTCATCTTACTCAGTGCTAGAGACTAGTTCTAGCTGAGATTAACAGAGAAACACACCACAACTGCCCAAGATTTGCACAAGAAAGAACCATAGCATGGCACAAGAAATGCTCATTACATACAAATATCAAGACCCTAGTGGTTCAAAGCACTCAGCGTTGTTCACCTCCAGTATGATAATCAGGAGTCACAACTGAAATGAACTGCAAGGTTCCTATAATTCATAGCAGAGCGGATCAACAAGAACACGTAGAGTATATCTATGCAGTGTTGGCTGGCTTGGTTCCCGAAGTGATGCCATGGTATGAGGCTAGGTCATGTAGAATATAAGCAAAGGTTTGTGCCAATCCACAGTTTTTCATGTCAGCAAGTGCTAAAAACCACAGCATTCTTTTGAAGTCCAGTATATGACTATTGCCCAAAAGGAATGATGTCACTCTCATCACTATTAAAGTGAGGATAACATGGCATGAATAGGATAGTTTGAAAAGGACAAGAGTATCGCAGAAGAAAGCACATGAGGGGTATTACCCCGAGAGAGAGATATGAGGGGTGAAAAGATAATGTAGAGTTTTGGGGGATCGAGCCTTTTTACTTAAATAAAGGGATGAGGGGCACAGTATGCAAAGGATGATAGAATAAGGAAAGATTTTGTAGAATAGTGTATGAGGGCAGACAAACATAAAGTAGTATAGATAAACAGGGCTGATTTTGCACTCTTCGGAGTGGAGTGACAGGGATTGCGTACGTGCATGCAAAGAACAAATGGCAATGACGAGGTTAGACCATGCACAAAGAATGGGGTCACACCAGTTAGGGATAGTGTGGGATTCTGGCCACAGGAGGACTGTCAGGTTGATTCAGAGATCTACTTACACAGAACCATTACCAGATGATTATTCCATTGTAGACACTGAAAGATGGTGCTGGACACCCTAGTGGGCCAGTGGTCAGGGCATGCCACTCAAGTAACTCAGCTACTCACTTCAAGAAGGACTCCATCTACCCAAAACTTTGGACAACCTGATAGTTGACTACATCCATCCTCACAGCCTCTATCTGCTGCAACTGTGGTTTGCCAACAAGTGGTAGAACATGGGTGCCCAAATGGGGGGGGGGCTTTACTCCCTCCCCAGAGACCAATCCACTTCCTCATCATCAAACCTATCATGAGCTACAACAGAGGAAGGCAATGATGAAGGGCCTCGGGCCTCCCCAGTTTTCCTTTTTTTCATTAGACAGACCTGCAGAGTGAAGTCTCAATGGGAACATTGCCTGTCACTAAAATACATTGAACTCTGAAGTAGACAGCAGTGGTAAATACTCTAACTTTCTGACTGCTGTTCCCACATCTCAGGCTACCCCAATATATTACCATATGCCCCCTGATATATTTAAAGATAAATATGCACACATTACTATTACTTGCTGAAAATTATACACTTAGTTTGAAGGAAAAAGAATCACACTTACAAGCATATCTGGGTGGTATCTTCATACTTCAGCTTCCCACCCCTATAATATTTCAGAAAAGTGGCATCTCAGGTCATCATAACAGGGTCTGCACTGTTCTGCAGCCCACTAGATATATGTAATATTGCTCAGCATGAAGCCCAAACCATGACAAACATCTATCTTTTTGAAAGGTCTAGTATAAAGACACAGAACCTGCTCCTTGAAGTGGATGAAAAGTGATAAAGAAACTTCTTTGCATCCTTCAAACACCATGCAGACAAACTCTCAACTGTCCAGATTTTTGCCTCATATTTTTGGTCTGTTTCTCATAAACTGTTAGTTTACTGGCAAATCATTGAGGACTAAATCCAGAAAATAATGACAGACATTTGAGTTTCAGACTTCATACCCATTTGAAAAAAGGCTCCAGAGAGCACCCCTGCAATACCAGGCTACAACTCTTACCACACTTTTCGGCCACCAAAGCAGGACCAAAACACTAAAGGTGGAGGAGTGTCAATATTCACCAAGGATATTCACACCACCAGTCTAGTTGCCCAACACAATGCGTCTGAAATTCTCCAGGTGCAACTAACACTAGGTAACACTGCAATCCAAATTGTAGCTTGCTACAGATCCCCCACCATACCCCAAGATTCTCACTACACCTTTCTAAACATACAGAAAATATTAAGATAGAACCAAACACCCGTATACTGGGTGATTTTAACTACCCTGCCATTAACTGGGAAAACTACTCATGTACCAACACCTTTGCCCAACGGTTCTTGGAATTCATAAATTCCAATGCCCTGGATCAACTAATGCATAGTCCCACCAGGGTCTCCAATATCTTAGACCTGGTCATTACCAACCTGGGAAATCACTGCTCCACAACTATGGTCACCCCCTCGTTAGTTAGGTCTGACCATAAGCTAATCACCCTTAACATCCACATCCCACCCTCACCCCCCAGTAAGAAAACCTCCATAAAAAAACTTCTCCAAAGCCAACTTCATGCTACTCAAGTCAGAAGTGACAAACTTCATGACACCCATGCAGATGGGAACTGAAAGTTCAACTGCTGAATCCTACACTAAGGCACTGTATGAGCACATCCGCTCATGCATAAATCGTGCCATCCCAAATAGAACCAAGATGCTCTCATCCAAAAAAAGGAAGCCAATCTGGTGGTCCCCTGCCATAAACAAACTTTACAACAAAAGGAAAAACTGTTGCAGAAAAGAGGAAAATCCCAGGATGCAAAAAACTTCCTTACCAACCTCAGTAAGAAACTGAGATCCCTCATAAAATCCTCCAAAGCTAGTTACGAAAATAAAATTGCCAAAGATTCCAAAGACAACCACAAGGCATTCTATAACTATGTCAAGAATCTAAATGGCAATGCTCAGATCTGCTCTGAGCTAAAACAGAATGGCATTAAATGTACTGATCCCAAGGATATTGTCAATATCCTGGCAGATCGATTCAGTGCCAACTTCACCCGCCTTTCACGCCCTAAATGGTCCATCTCAATACCGGAAGATTGCCAAATTCCAGTAATAACGGCCACACAGGTAAAAAACGTACTCTCCAAAGCTAAGAATACAGCATCCATGGGACCAGATGACATCCCGGGATGTGTACTACATGAACTACAATATGAACTGGCAACTCACCTAAGTGTCATGTTTAATCATAGCCTCACTTCAGGTTTCGTGCCCACTGAGTGGCGCAGAGCTACAGTTATCCCACTCCACAAGGGGGGATCCACCTTGGATCCCAGAAGCTACCATCCCATCAGTCTGACAAGCCTTATCTGCTAGGCCATGGAGCGTATTATCATGGAACTTATAAACAAAGACATTGGCAACCTTCAAACACTGGACCCTACCCAGTTTGGGTTCGTGAAGAGCCGATCTTGTCTCCTGAACCTGATTGACTTCTTCGAATCAGTCTCCAGAGCCATGGACAAGGGTAAGGTGATCCACACAGCCTATATAGACCTTGCCAAGGCCTTTGACACCATCCCCGACTCTGGAATCATAGATAAACTTACTAATCTGGGCATTAATCCCTACGTCACCCAATGGGTTGCTAACTGGCTTACTGATAGAACCCACACTGTAAAAGTAGCCAACTCCAAATCCAGCTCCAGACAAGTGACAAGTGGAGTACCTCAGGGTTCAGTCCTGGGACTGCTCTTGTCTGGCATCTACTTCCCTGAAGTACAGGCCAACACTAAGGGACTCTGGATAACAAAGTTCGCAGATGACTGCAAACTGGGAACCATTATTGAATCCCCAAATGATGTGGAGGGCCTTACAGAAACAGATGCTTGGTGCCAGAGCCATGGGCTCAAGCTCAATGCCAAGAAATGTATAGTTATCCCCTTTGGGAAAAAACATGTACCCGTGAATTACCATATAGGTGGCAGTACATTAAACACCAAAAGTGTGATAAGAGACTTAGGGACACAGGTGGGCAGTGGTCTCACCTTTGATAACCACATCGCCACAACAGTCAGGACATCCTTCTATGTGGCACACCTCATCACTAAGGGCTTTTCATCCAGAAAAAAGGAGGTCATTGTCCCGCTGTACTCATCCCTCATTAGACCCATTATAGAATACAATGCCCCATTTGGTATGTACCTCTCAAGACATCTGCAACAACTGGAAAGGCCACAGAAATACCTCACTAAAGGAATCACAGGCCTAAAGCAGATGCCCTATGCTGACCGCCTTAAAAAACTCCAGCTATACTCTGTCGCATATCGTCTACTCAGAGGCGATCTCTGCTTAACATACAAGGCCATGTCAAACCCAGAGCTATTGGACATGCTACATGTAAAGAAATCCCAATCCCTCAGAGCCACATGCTCCCGGGATCTAAACCTTGTCATCACAATAAACAAAACATGCTGGAGGGATAGGTTCCTGACCCAGTGACTCCCCAGACTCTGGAATAGATTGCCCATACATGTCAAGCAGAGTGCCTCTTTGGCCCTCTTCAAAAGGAACCTTGACGATTGGATGGGAGAAAGGAAATTCACCCCGGGGATCACTTCAGTTGCCCTGCTAGACAGGGGTCCAGGGAAGTAAATAGTGTGGGAAGAAATAGCCAGGGAATTGTTATGGCTAGGCTTGTATAGGCCCTAGGGCTGATAGCCTAGTACCAACCTATGAACCTATGAACCTATGAAAATTCACACTAAAGTATACACTGTTATTCTATTAAATTTCTAAGTTTGTGAGAGCAATATTTAAAAATTGTCCCTATATTTGGGCCTTTGTGCCCCCATTATTTATAGCTTTGTTCAGATTTCTTGCTGTAAGAGGTTGAGATGTACACATGCAGAAACTTTATATCACCAAGCACTATCAGCCGTCTCTGCTTCAGAGGATGCCAAATGCCAAATGGTATAACAAAATGGCAGCAATTTGCATACATATTTGCAAGCAGGAATCTTATACATTGCAACTATTTATTGCTCAGTTGCACAGCATGCAAGCATGCATTTACTACTTGCACTCACTTTGGGAATTCAAGACTGCAATAAAGCTGCCATGAACATGCTGCTCATTGGTCTGTTGTGAGAAAATGGAATTAAGTAATGTATAGTCATTCAAGGTCAGAGGCCTCATTCTCTGTGTGGTCTGCAAAATGGGCTTGGTGTCACCCATTTGACCAACTGTTTTCTACAACTTGTTCAATGCTGAGAAGTAGCATTGTGAAAATCATAGCAGCAGACATACAAGTTTTGGAGGTAAGGTGCATATTTTCCATTCAAACAACTTCACAGATATCATGTGAATAATGGACTAGCAGTCAAGTTCCCTAGGGTCATGAATGGGATAACAGGGTCTATATTAAATACTAGAACATTTGAAATGTCTACTACCACATGGTCGACACCATATGATCAAACTTACAAAAGTTCGAATAGCTAATAAAAAAATAAATTACACAAAACACCTACCTAAATGCTCTAAGCAGGGGGGCAAGCCCCCCTCCACCTCCCACATGTGGGGCTGTACACCCAACACCCCCCACTCTTTAAATATACCAACTCCAAGATAGCACTACAGTGCAGTAAAGGGAAATCTTCACATTCCGCGCTCTACGGAGATCTCCGTTACAATGTTACAACATTCAAAAATTCGATCATATGGTGTCGACCATATGAGATTCAGAATTTTAAATGTTTGAACATTCAGTATAGACCAGTGATAACATTTATTTGTTTCTTGATTTATTTATCCTTTGTTGATTTGGCTAGTCCCACTAGGCTAGTAGCCTCTTTTCAGGGTGGAGACCTGAGGGGTATTTATACTGCTAGGGGACATTTGGCCTGGGCATCAGGGAACTTTCCCTACTCTTTTTGATAGGTGCTGTGGGATCTTTTACATACACCTGAGTTACCAACAACTCAAGCAGATGGGACCTCAGTTTGACATGTCATCAGAAGGATGATACAGTCGAAAGTGCAGCACTCCTCTTATGCTGCACTGAGTTGTCAGCAATTGATCTATCTACTGTGGGAATAGAACTCACAGCCTCCTGCACCAAAGGTGAGTATTCAACCTGTTGCAACACTGACACCACTATGATGGTGTATTGTACTTCACCTACATACCTATATGTTTTACTGACCATATCAGCAGTTAATATGCTATTTGTGTGTGTATGGGGGATGGGGGCTTACCATGCCATGTCAGCAGACTAATTTAATGGCTTGCCCTCTGTCAAGTAACCTTATATGGTATATGATGCCAAAGTACTGAAACTTATTTAAAATGTGTTACAGTATTTCTTTATTTCAGACTGTTAAACACATCTGTAAAAGTATAATTAAGCTCTGTAAAATATGCAATATGTATGTTTCCTGTGGAAAGATAATGTGTTTAACTTTGCAAACTTTCTATGTAAATGTAAAATCAGGAGATGAAAGGAAAAAAAATACATGAAATTTGTAATTGAAATGTAAAGTGCAAAATTCTGCTGTTGCACAGCTGCAGGAAGGACCTAATTGCTTGCATACAGTTAAGTCATAAAAACTGAATTAGGAAGCCATGAAGTCAAAAAAAAAAAAAAAGAAACTGAAAGATTCTTCAATGGTATAGCTGACCAGAGCTGGAAAACCAGCTCTTGGTATGTAAATTCAGTAGTTTATGAAAGTAATTGAAGAGTGCAAAAAAAGAAGAACTAATGTAATATGATATAACTACCACAGAATTTTGTGTGTGTGTGTGTGCGTGTGTGTGTGTGTGTGTGTGTGTGTGTGTGTATGTGTGTGTGTGTGTATATATATATATATATATATATATATATATATATATATATATAGAGAGAGAGAGAGAGAGAGATGAAACCAGTGTGAAAAGTCCGTTTTGCTTGGAGATCTTGCTGTACATTTATGTTTAAGTGTCTACCTCTATCTTACCTTACAAAATCAGAGCAGTAAAGGTTTAGCACTCTAGTCAGCTAGATTTAATTAGATTAAATATGCACAGGATATACCCTTTATACCTTCTACCACTAAGTAGACAGACTGCTTAAAGAATGTTACCAATGACATATTTGTTTTTATAATTTATATATCTGACTATATAGATTAGCTAGATTTGCCGTTTAAATATTCTGTCTATACAAATGATTACTGTTCTTATATTCCTTCTATACTGCATTTATCTCTGCATATTTAATCTGATTATGCAGTCCCTTTACTTCTTTATTGTTGATGTAAAATATTTATTTCTTCACTTGTAAGATCTTTTGGCTAATATTTGCTTTTTTACTTATTTATTATTTAAGGAGAAGATATTATTTAGCATTTGTAGGATAATAAACTGTGGTATCTGCCTCTAAGATAACAGACCACTTAACGCACATTACCAGTGAGGTATTATTGTTATAATGTGTATTTGACTACTTACCATGAATGGTGCGCTACGCCAAAGATTCATTTGGGTATATGATCAGTGTATAGTACTAATCTGGGTGTGAATGTTTGAAGTCAATATCCAGAACAGCTGGTCCTTTTGTTATTGATGTTGGGTTACATTTGGAGAATTGATTAATACATCCTTAGGTTGCATTTGAGGAAATGATGAATAAATCATGTTTTGCACTTATTTTCCTTTAACCTCTTTGTTATTAGTGATGCAACTCAATAGGCCTTTACCCTGGTGACCAGCAAACCTATTTGGGGAAGTAGAGTGGCTACAAGGACCATATTCCCTGCCCCTCCCATACCTGGATGGTACACTGGATGATAGTAATAAGATTCAAACCTCCATCAGTGTCAGGCCAATTATCACATGGTACTGTAGTACAATGTATAAAGCCTACACATTGTGAATAGGTCTGGCAACTCTTAGTAAACTATTTCCTATAGTCCAGGGTTTGATTTCCTCAGCCTCCACTATACTTCTGTGTGATTTTAAGCAAGTCACATGGTCAGATTGTGTTCCGTGACTGAGTCTGAAAATAATTCATTATGGATTAGTGTTCTACTTGGATTTATAAATGAACAGGTTGTCCCTTACCTGGTCACAGTGAATGCTTATCTATGTAACTGAGTGCAAGAGAGACTCCGAAACACAGAATGTATCTCTAAATGTACCTTCAATGAGTTGGTCCAACCTATGAGGTAGTACATTCAGAGATTAGGTGTGTAGGCATCGTCCCCATTTCAGGGGAAGTTAAAACAAATTAACTTGCTACTAATCACGAGTAGAATGTGACTTAAAGTAATTACAGAAAGTTACCAGCACTCAGGTGATTGGTCCTCAAGTTACTAAAGTTGATCCATGTGAATATGCAGCTTGGGGAAGGTTACACATGCCATTACGTGGTGCTGTAGGACACTATAGGACCTGAATACCGAGAATTTGTGACTGTGTGCAGCAGCTCCATTCTCTGTTCCTAGACATATATCTATAACAAGACATAATCTTCTTTTCATCATGTGCAAACAGGATTTAGCATGTGCCAGTGACAAGAAAGACAGAGGCAGGAACATTTCAGCAATGCTTAAAACAATGTTCTCATATGATCACTCAAGGAATGTATCCTTCAGATGATAGGTAAAGAGCATGCAGACAAATCATTACAGATGCAACTAGGCATGTCAGTCTGTATTGCAGGACATAAATAAGGTGAATGTGTGTAGCAGCACAATAAGCTAGGTTCACCACTATTTGTCTGGCATGCCTGCCATACCCAAGGCACAAAAGACTGCAAAGGATTGTTAATATGCTATCAGGCACCATAAGACTGACAAATATGGAGGAATTATTTGTATATCTTGTGGGAGGGGTTGCAAAAGGATTTATCCCCAGTGAGGATGTAAATGTTGACATTGGGATGACCCATTCCACCCCTGTTTTAGTGGATGATAGACCAGGTTAACAGCATACAGCAATGGTCTATATGCACAATTGTTATACTACTAGTGTACCCTAACAACGTAGGCATGATACTCATTTTTTATATAATACGTAAGAGTGCAACAGGTTGCCACCACAAAAAAGTAAGGTTGTATAAGAAGTAAACTGTATGTATATACAACCCTGTCTTGCAGGGACATGTGACCATAACCACCAAGTGACATATTTTTAAGGAACTCATTATGGTGATTTCTATATTGTGTATTCACAAGTAGAAGCAGTGATTGTCAACATGTACAAACATAAGCTACACAGGATGCTAATGTGCACATCTCTGCAAAATCTATCAATGATACTCAAATACCTGGAGAAAGGTCATAGTCAGGCAACACAATGGCACTTGTGCCTGTCTCACTGTTGGGTGGGCAGCAGCAATTTACAAATGGTGTATGCATGGCTGAAGATACTGGTCCAGCCTGGGGATATACTGATTCAGAACACACCATCTGCTGTACAATAAGAATCTTGTGTAGCTGGCTGAGAGCTTTAGAAGTGCTGCAGCTGTGCTTCAAATGCCACCTGAAGTGTGAACTGCTTCCTTGGTTGGTATACCCACCACAGGCCAGCAATACAGGAGCCCCCAGAGTTGTCGGACATTAGATCTGCCCCTAGATCAGTAGGCAGCACTGAGCATTAATAAGCAGATGTGCAGCTTCCAAACAGTCCTTTATGGACATGGTAGATGTCTTATATGGCCAGTGTGATGAAGATGATGGTACTGTCCATTTATCTGAGGACATGGAAAACAGACATCATGATCTGATTTTTCAAGTGCGAATTAATTTGGCACATGATGCTGCAATGATCACCAGCCTCTGTAGAAGTCCTGATACCATCATATCTGCTCAAACTGGCAGTATTACCCATGGCTCTGCTAGAATATAGGCATGTAGTTGCCTTGTATGTAGGCCACTGCACTGGGCACACTCAGTAGCTTTAGTAAAAATTAATTTACTAGGTAGTAAGTACATTGCCTTGATGCCAGCAAACAAAAAACTTAGAGATTCTGAAAGAAAATCAACTAGAAAAGGTGAAGAGAAAACATTGACTAGGAAGAGTCCTGCCAATTGCCATGCTAGCAATGATTATCTACCTGCAAGACTCACTGATGAGCATCATCCAAGACCAGGTCATGGAGTAGCATGCCATCCCTGCTATAAGAGTTCAGGAGCCCAGCAAACTCTCACCAACAGTGTACAGCAGGGCAAGATCACAAACTAGGATGCTGCCTTTACAAAAAGAATCATCAAGATCAAATCCGCAGGCAGGTAATTAACACCAGAAGATGGTCACATAGTGACTTGGTATCTATGTCATAGGTTCATAGGTATTTTCTAGGCTAATGACCACAAGGGCCTTTTAAAGCCTAGCCATGCATCCCAAATCTCTGACATGTTCGGCTACCCTTGATAACTGTAAGCAGGGTCCAGGAAGATGAACCATTTACAGACTCATAGGGGGACATGACCACTAACATTATCTATCACTACCCAATCTTACCCCCAACATCCTCCTACCCCATTGATATGTCCTATGCCCTTTTCCTTTTGTCAGTCTTGCATTACTGTATCCCCTGGCCTCCGTGCATCTGCTGACCACTTCCTGCACCTTCCATCTCATTTTCTCCACCACATCTGTGTCAACAGTCTTCTGTCACTGTGTCACCTGGTACCCTATGCAAATTTAAACAACAATACCACATCACCCTCCATATTATGTGTTCTTGCGCTAATGCCTGATACACAGTGAAACCTGGCCATGCACTGGCCAGCATACCCCGATGAGGACATTGCTTGCATTGTGTTTACAATTTTGCCCCATATACATTATGGCCCAAAGTTAGCCAAATGTTGCTGCTTCACCACCACTTCCAGATATTGTAGCTGTCACTGTCTAGAGACTCTCACTAGCCATACAAATTCCAGATGCCAACTGTGATTAGCCATGACTTCTGCAGCAATATCTGGAGGATGGTGTAAAACAGCTGCATAGTCAGAATGTCAATCCTGCACCCATAATATATTTTAGGGTATGGGGTTGACTACAAATTTCTCACTGGCTGTATCAGGTAAATACTGGAGGAAACCCCAAGATTTACCCATGCATCAAAATCTCTGTATGATGTTCCATATCAGGATATGTGCAGTGCCAAAACCCACATCAGCAACATTTTCTGGTTTGTGCAAAAGGGTCCAGAGCCAGGGTACATGGGGGTAGCCTGTATCACCCGCAAAATACAACGACACATTTTTTGGGGGGTACTGGCTACTTATACACTGTGTGTGTGTGTGTGTGTGTGTGTGTGTGTGTGTGTGTGTGTGTGTGTGTGTGTGTGTGTTAATGTGTGTATCAGCATTTCACTGTGACTCAGCTTGGTGCAATGAGATCAGTGCTGTACCACAGTTAGCAAATTGTATCAATAAATAAATAAATAAATAAATACCTACATTTATTCTACAAACTGTGGCAGAAATTACCTAAAAGATAACTCTGAAGGAAATCAACACAGTGGAAATGGGTATACAGGTCTAGTGTGTGTCAAATGTGGGACTCAAGAGAACTACCGTGGTTTTTCTTCTTTTTTGTTATTACATATTCTGCAGTGCTTATCTGTGCTGCATTTTTGGTTAACATGTCGCCTCACAGCAAGAGGTTCTCCTGTTCGATTCTTGGCTGGAGTGCCTTCTGTGTGGAGTCTGCATGTCCTCCCCGCAGTCGAGTGGCATTCGAAAGACATGCATGAATGGGCATGCCTTCGTTGAAGGTTGGGAGTCGGGCTGGCACCTCGGCACTGTAAAAAAATCTACTGCCAATTATTAGCGGCCCGGAGTTCTGCTGTGGCAGAAGAAGAAAGCTGTGCTATATACTAGGTTTTATATAAATGTTATTTATATTTTTGTAAAGAAAATGCTGCAATGAACTGGTACCCACTCCAAGACTGATTCTTCCCTTACAATCATTGATTAGATAGATCCTGGTCCTCTCCATGATGCTGCAGTACATAAATCAGACAATGAAAATGGATGGATATAAAAATGGAGATCATTGAGTTTTGGTTACTATAAAATGGTATCTACAAATTAAGAATTAATAGAATCATAGAATATACAAGGCGACTGGACCATGTGACCATTTACTCATTGCCAGTACCTAACTGTAGACCTTATTTCTATTTTCAAGCAGCTACAGACTAGTCATACCTGGGGGGAATTTATGTCCTATGCAATTGTCTAATTTCTTCTTAAAGGAAGATAGTGAGTCATATTACTTGGTATGGGCAGGAAGTTTGTTCCAGCGAAGGGGTTTTGCAGTGTGACAAATCTATCTTTCTTCCATGATTTGTTATTTTGTCAAAACATGTTCATATCTCTGGTTCTAGTGTTTGATTTGTGGAAAAATAAGAGATTTTAGATGTCAGATCCCCAATGACCCAAAAGTCAACACAGATTACACCTAAAGAGTCTGTAGCTCAATGAATAGAGGGATAAAGCCTCCAACCACTCTTGATAGCTCTGGTCCTGTAGTCTCATGATCTTTTTTTTTTGTCAGGACCCTTTGGGGCCTCTCTGACTGCTTGATATGTTTATTAAGATACATATCAAAGCAGTATTGTAGACTATTACTGGCCTGATCAGTGCAGAACATAGAGGAGTCACAATGTCTTTGTACTTTGATGAAATGCCCTTTGCAATCAGCAGTGCCAGATAGGATATTCTGAGCAATGGTGAAATATAATGGTCAAAGGAGAGGCAGCCATCTACCCATGTTCCAAGGCTTCCCACAACTTCATTTTAGGGTGGGGTGATTTCATTAAGTTGGGAAAAGGATTTGCTTGCCAAATGCAACAATATTGCGTTTTTAGCATTTAGTTTTAGCCCATTACAAAGCAGACATCATAGTGATCTGAGGCCTTGTTAAAGCCAAATATAATTACCTCTTAGATTGTACCACAAAGCAACAGCATCAAACAGATAGAACTCACAAAGGTACAGGTGCTATCAATCTAATAATCAAAACTGCACTAATTTACATACCTATTACTATATAGGCCCCTCCAATAATCTATCTCAGTAGACTCAATCATCCCTGCCAAGCACAAAGTTGTAGGGCTTTCCATGTTCCACCAGATGTCCTCAAAGACACTGTGAACACACCCTCTCTTGAACAGATTAGCAATATAAAAAAAATGAAGTAATAGTCATAGGTGACTTCAACATACACTGATGCCCAACCAATGATTTTTCATACTCCCAAGCACAATGGTTTGGCCTAACTCAGCTGAAGGAAAAAACAAACCGAACTGATACAATATCCAGCAGGAAAAGTATTTTGACCTAGAAACTTTTTTCCCCAATCCAAATAACTACTCAGTGACCTAAATATTATTTGACCACATAACTGACCACTCCTCACTATCCACATGTAGGAACAAATACCATTCTCTTCCACTCACCACTACAGATATAGCCACAACACATGCAACTTCAACATGCATGCATTCACTAAAACCCTTACAGGTGTAAACTGGGAACACTTCTAGTCATTAGAATGAAATTTAGAATATTTTTCTTCACATTAGACTTGAGATTTAAAATATTTTCTATAGTTCTACATTCCTGTCTATATTAAGTATAGTGGCCCTATTCACATCATAAAAATGTGCTAAAAATCCGTCCCTTGGGTCACACTCCCAATAAGAAACCTGGCAAAGTAGTATGGCTCTTTGTAGAAAAAATATAAGAAACCAGGCTGCCAACAGCTATAATTAATTATGAACAGTTGTGCAACAAAATCAAATTTCTGTTTCTGTAAACAAAACAAATTTCACCAAAAGTAGTTGTAGAACACAATAAATACAATCCTTTCACCTGGCAAACAGCACCCCCACAAACTGTTACCTGCTTGAAACCCTGTGAAATATAGGTACTTAGTTCTAAAACTCTTCTCAAACCTCATAACCTGTCCCACCGTTTACTATTAAAAACTCAATGCTCAGTAGATCAAGTCTACAAATCACCACAACCTACCCTTAAAATTCAGCATGCTGAATACCAGCATGCATAAAAACGATACTGAATATCAAAACTCCCTACTGCTCCAGACCCGGGAACAAATGCTAACATGGGTCTGGAAGGGGGCAAGTTTGGACAGTCAGTAATGCCAGTACTAGACATTCTGACTGTTGATATGTAGGAGTCATACAGTCTGAGTCAACCCTTTTAGCCTTGGGTGTATGATTATCAACCCCTGTCTCACTACACTTCATCAAGATATTACCCCCATTCTCAACCCATTTCCACAATTTGACCAATATATCATTGACCATCTCAAATGAGAGAGGAATGGAATGCAAAACTGAAGGCACATTGGGTGAAACTGAGTATAGACAAGACAGTGGTTATGTCAGAAAATGGGGGAAATCAGAAGAAGCTGAAATAGAAGGGAAGATAGTGGAGCAGGTTAATGGCTTCAAGTATCTGGCAGGGATGATGGAGGACAAGGAAAGTCTTAATGAAGAGGTTAAAGCTGGAATCAGAGGAGGTGTGACCAACTGGCACAAAGTATCAATGGTAGTATATGACAGATGAATGCCAAATAAGTCAAAAAGCAAGGTGTACAAAGCAGTGGTACAAACAGAGCAGATGAGGAAGCGAGCAACTAGTGCCAAAGATGCATAGTAGCGTGTACACTGGGAAACAGCCATATAAATGATGACATTAGAGTAGAACCAAAGTAGACACAATTGTAGGGAAGACCAAGTAGGCAAGATTATGGTAATTCAGACACATGTGCAGGAAAGCAGAAGATGATTTTGTGAAAAATATATAGTAGAGACAGGAAGAAGGTAAGAGGAAATGAGGACATGCAACAGAGAGTTGGACTGATTGCGTGAAAGAAGACCTGAAACAGTCAGGCACAACTGTCAAAGAAGATACGAGTGTGGCACTGAATCAAGAGAAGTGGGGATGGTTAATATGGCACCCCAGCCACCTGTAAATGATGTGGAAAAAGGGGGTTACTGATGATGATGTCGATTAACCAGCTCATTCTAGCTCTTGTGCTGACTTCCATCATCTGAAAGCTACTAATAAATGTAACACCTCATATTGTTCTGATAATATTCCTCATATTACTTCAAAGTGTTGCACCTATGGCATATTCTGTCCCAGTACTGAAATAAAGGTGCATACCATCTCCAGTACATTCTCCATCATTCTCCATCATACTCCTGACACACAAAGCTGGCACTTTCACTAATTTGGGTCAGTATAGACCCTTGTCATTTTGTTTATCCTTGAAAGAACTGGCTATACTGCTAACTTATACAGCACATCAGTCTCACCAACTAACCTGGCGTCAGCAGTGAAACAGCATTACTTACTTTCACCACATCAGGCAGCATTTAAATGACATTCATTACTTAGACACAGAGTTTCCTGAACTATCAAAAGTTTTTCACATGGCAAAACAAAATGCCTTTATTTATTGTCTATTTCACTAACTTTTAATGTCATTTCACTTCTGTTGCCGTACTTGTTTCATTAATCTATGTTCATTTTTTTTTAATAAACTCAAACAAGAATATCATCACCTCTCCAAATGTACTTCTGGTCAACAGTGTGGAATCTATCACTTTGTATCCCACAAATCTAATAATTCTTTAGACTGTGAAAACAAATTAACCTTCTCCACATTGGAAGCTTCACATGCATTACTACACCACCATAGCAAATCTATCTTTTTCAGATTTTACTACAATGGTATAACTCAGCAAGATTCTTCGTCATATTAAAAAAAATCCTAGCCATATTTTTCCTGCATCTAATTAACAATCACTTACATCTTAGCAAATCTGTACTAATGGCATTTGGGGCAGCTCAAAAATGAATAATTCTATATATCTACCCATTAGAAATATACTGAATCATATCAAGCAAGTATCATTCAGAAAACGCATAGGCTTTTTTCTAGATCCCACTCTTTAATTTAATAAACAAACTGAAAGAACCGCCAACAAAGTATTATTTCAATTAAGGCTTTCCTACAGATTTCAAATCTATTCACCCCTGATAACAAGAAAATGTCTGGAAAAAAATGTTCTCCTCACAAAGTTAGAGTATGGGCTACATGTTACCCCCATGTCCAACACTCCTAAACAATTTAACCAATGTATCACTGACCAAGTCAGCATGGCCTCTGCCACTTCTTTTATCTGCAAACTACTTAACATCTTATCAGCTCCTCATATAGCTTTTCGCTATGCTACAAGGGCAAGCTTGCCACAAACCACTGTGAACAAAGTTTGCAGATGTATATTTCTGGCACAAAATATAACCCATCACAATACCCTATTACAGAAAACTCACTGGATTCCAATATTAGGCAAAGCTGCATTACTTGTTTCTAGACTACTATTCAAAACAGTATACTCATGTTACTGCCCAGCACTGTTCTCTAAACTACAATGTAAAACTCACAGTTATTAACTTTAAGGTGGGAGCACAGAGGTATTCATGTTATCAGACTCTGATTCATACATAAATATTTTACAAATACATAAATTATCTTTTTATGTTTTAACACATTTTTTTGATTAATATTAAAATATCGAATTTTTTTAAGATTTTTTTAAAATGATTAAGATTTTAAAGAAGAAATTCATTCTTAAATAAAGCTGTTTTGAAGCTCAAAAAATTAAAGTAAAAATGTTTGAGCTTGATACTACCCGCCTGGTCATTTCCAGCTTTTTTGTTTTTTCCGACTACCTAAGCTTGTGTACAGCCGTTTTTTTTTTTTTTTTTTTTTTTTTACATCAGTTTTTCGTTGTTCCAGTTTGTTTTCTGTATGGCGTCTGAAGACTCTGATTCAGCTCAGTCATAGGTGAGTGTGCTTTCACTAAGATGGGGCCTGCATTTTAGAATTAGCTACCCTCAGAACTTAGAAACCAGAAAAAAAATGCATGTCTTTTAAATCAAATTCAAGGTACATCTCTATGAACAGTGCATCTGAGATAATGGATAAATAAAATCAAAACATTTAGTAAACAAAACCTGAAAAGAGAGCAGCACAATAAATTCTTCTACAGTGCAGAGCAATTGTTTGCAAATACAAAGCCTGATTTAGTGTTTATTAACAATTGTAAACTCAGGTTGTAATACTTAAACTATCCTTTCCAAAGAATGCACATAACAAACATCAGTTTCTCTACTTGTGTGTTCTTTCACTACTGCGTACAGCGTGTCTGTATTTTGGTGGTACTGTCTGCTTTTCTTGTTAAAATGTATGCCCTCAGTATTGTTGTAAATGTAATATGCTCTGTGCTGAACTTTGGTTATCACTGAAAATGATTCATGGGTCTGCCCACTCATCTAGTTACAGCAAACTGATGAGTAAAATGAATAAATTCATGGTGCTTCGTACTTTTATTTAGGCATTTCTAACTCTTAAAATGACATATTCCTCTTTATCCGAGGCAACACTAAATCTAAATCTTTTAGAACTGACCTCTGCAATCTGCTAATCCTAGCCTGGATTTGCAACTGTGTCCCAAAGTAAATTCAGTTCTGTCTGTATCTTCAGTATCATACATCTTTCTCATTCTTCCATTCTGCCCCTTTCAAAAAGACTATACGGTTCTCAGCTTCATCATGTTTGTCACTCTTCGTTTTCTACTTGGAGAATGATGAAGAGGTAAGTGATTTCCATAAACAAGCTGTAAATGACTGCAATTAAAAAGATAAACTCTGTCTCTTACCTTCCAGGAATCAGATTGAGAATAAAGGTTTCGCTCAGCATTAGATCCTACAAAAATTGCAGTGCCTTCCCTGAAATCTGTTAGAACACTTGTTTTCTCCTTCATAAAGGTCCAGATCCCGAGGCAAAGCCAAAAAAAATAATTTTTTACATAATTTTTTCATACCAAGTTTACTTTAAAATACACATATTTTAGACATTTTAGCTGATAAAACATTTTCACTGAAATAACTAACTTATGAATGGCTACTGTAGTAAACTGGCAATTACACAGGTCTTCAGATCTCAAATATATGGTGGTTGAGAGAACAATTACATTATTGGTACTTACAGCTGAATATAGACGGTCACTCAACTCAGTAATAAGCTATCTGGTGACACCTCCTCACGCTGTCTCACAGACCCTCTGTAACAATCAGTATATGGAATCCTCAATATCATAGGTAATGTCAATCTTCTAGAAAATGTCTCTCAGAAACTTAATCATGAGCTGATGTCCCCTTTTTCTTTTCAGCACTTTGTCACCTGACATTTTCACCACAACTGATACTGACTAGTTATGTTTCAACAAAACAACTGTTTCTAATTGCTGAAATCTTAGCTTGTATCCTTCCTGAAAAATCAGAAAGAGTCTTGCACCTACATAATATTCTCAAAAGCAAACAAAAAAGGAGATGTAGGAATAACTCTGCAGGATGCAGACCAACACCTTGCAGTGGAGTAGCTGTACATTGCAAGAAACCAATGTTGCACTCCTTGCAGGTGCTCTGTGATTTTTTTTTTATCAAATGCTTCTAAATTTGAACTTTATCATTTTGATTGCGCATAATTAGCTTTCAAAGTAAACTGTTGTAACTTCCATTTCTATAAAGAAAAAAATGAATTCAGCACTTGTATATTGCAGACCACATGACCATATCAGATATGCTATGCCTTGCAAAAAATAACTTTCACTGTATTTATAATGTTTAATTTGTGGTACCAGTCATTTTCAATACTTTTAAGAAATTTCTATTAATGCTTTAGGAAACCTCTAATAATATTCACCATATATGAGGTAGACATTGTCTTATTACTAAAACAAGATGTGTGGCAGCATTGAACCATTATCTTCCTAGAAATAGGACGGCATCATTGGCTCTTATGATTTATTGGAATGAGGCAAGTCAAGTACAACACATTACAGTACTCATTGTTTTATATACATCAAAAGCATATCATGCATGTATGTGGGTGTGTGTGTGTGTGTGTGTGTGTGTGTGTGTGTGTGTGTGTGTGTGTGTTTGTACGCACGTGCGTGCCCACATGCATGTGAATCTACATGTGATTTCTTCACTTGATAACTCCCAAATGAACCTTGTAACAGCTCTTTGTCAAAAATTAAGGCTGAAATTGTTTAGGACTGACACTACATATTTCTGGCCTGGTCTGGTCTGGCCAGCCCTTCATATATACATTTTTTTTAGAATTTTCATTTCAGAGTCATCCTTTGTACACCTCTGAAATATTCTGTTGTTTTTTTCTGTCATAGGCAATTGCAGAATTAACTCTGTAAACATCCAGTTCATCTCCCAAGTGATCCTGTTTCGATTCCTGTAAATATAAACGCATCTTACCCCTGGTTCATAACTCTTTGTCATGTTATATTTTTACAAATTTTAAGAGCATTCATTAACTTCTGGGGGCCTCATTCAATGACTTTATTGAAATATCCTATAATAGTCTATTGTCACCCTTGTCTTGAACCAGTTTTCCATAAACAAAGCCATGAAATATTTAATAGCTATACTCATTTGCTGGCAGCCCCTTATCAGTCTGAGCATGTCTTTTCAGATAGTCAGTAAACATTTCCAAGCCACATCAAATTGATTTCTCTTCTTGTTGTACCAGTACCATTTTGACTAGCCTCAGCATATGATGTAACCTGCCTGTTCTCTTTAAAATACTGTAAGTGCTCTTGTTGTGTCTTTTGGCTTATCCCGGTTAGGGGTCGCCACAGTGGAACACCGGTCCTCTAATGTTTGGTAGTGGATTTTTATGTGCCGAGTTACCAGCCCTGACGCACAACCTTCAACGAAGGCACGCCCATTCACACATGCCTCCACAGAGAAGACGCTCTAGCTGAGAATCGAACGGGACAACGTCTTGCTGTGAGGCGACAACGCTACTGCAGCACCACTACCACAGAAAATACTGTAAGTACAGATATAAACTTTAGCAAGCCGGAAAAAGCAGCAAAATAATCACAACAGTGCAATAAATGACCCCACACTTGAGTGCTAGGCCAAAATCAGGTAAAATGCAGATTTTAGAGAAAAAAATGATTTTAAATTAAGTGCAACACAGGAAATGCAGTAAACAGGCTCTAGATGTGTTCCAAGTACTGTTACTGTTACAGATATAAACTTTAGCAAGCCGGAAAATGCCAAAAAATAGGCGGCAAAGCAGTAAAACTTAACAAAAAATCAGAAGAAAATACTTAAATCACAAAAGTGGCTCCTTTTCTTCTCTCAGTGTTTTCTCCTCTTGGTATGTGCTTCAGCAACAACTAGCAAGCCTGATCTCTCTCTCTTAAAACCCTACAACTCTCTTTTTGCGCGGTTTTGCGCACTGAGCAGTGTCAGGCAGCGCCGCCTAAACAGGTTTAAACTATTCCAGGCTCCACAAAGTCTGCTCTTCACTTTTTGCCTCAGAACTGTTCAAACTCTCAAAGTAATCACTCTATTCTCTTTCTAAAGCCCTGCACTTGCTCAGTTCTTATAAGGAAACACCAACTAACTAAAGCACTACACCCTCCTTGACTTCTCATAAGTATTAGACTCCCGATTGGTCCTTCCTGATCAAGTGAAAAATCAGTTCCCTTCCCTAATCTGATCAGTAAAAAAAACAGTTCCCTATACTAATCTGGTATGTCCAAGGGTCAGTTTCAAGGTTACTCTCCAGTCCAGCTGGTGAATCTGGGAATTTTGAGGCAATGTTACAATTGCCTTATGTACACAGGCAACCCTCTCCTCATTCCAACAAACTCTAATACATGTGAGAGATGCAGTTACACAGCCAAACTGGAGGCAGAGCTCTCTCAACCCAAGACAGGCACAGTCAGTCAGGAGGAAAAGGTAACCACCCACACTACAAGTCCAGTCTCACACAGACCTATTGCATCTGCATACCCAACACATAAACACACAAAAACATACTCGGAGGCTCTAAATAAAAATCTGCCTAAACAGCAAAAACTTCCTAAGCAGATATCCAAGGAACAGCCACCCCTCAACAATACCCACAAATCACATATCTCACAAAATCAGTGTGCCTCACAGTCACAGCCCATAAGGCCAAACAACACACCAAATACACTTGTTATAGGGGACTCTATTGTCCGGCACACTGACGTCCCACTCACCAGACAGAATAAGGAGAAGGTCACTGTAAGCTGCCTGTTGGGTGCTAGGATCCGCCACATAACGCAAGCACTCAGGTCACTCCAAAGCAAGTACAAGTATGACTCCATCATTGTCCATGCTGGTGTGAATGACCTGAGATGTACCTCCCTGGACTACATGAAAAGAGACATAGAGGAGCTCTCTGACCATGTAGCCCAGGCTGGTATGTCCCTGACCTTGAGTAGCATCTTGCCCTCACCAAGAATGATGCCACAGTATAAAGACAAAATGATCAGTTTCAACAACTGGCTAAAGTATTGGTGTCATTCAAAGGGGATCCAGTGTCTGTCAGCCTGGGATGACATGCTCGACAAGCCACGTTGCTTCGCTAGGGATGGCTTGCACCTCTCACCCTTAGGCTTTCGTATACTGACCAAGGCTCTTGCCACCCCCCATAGTGCCTTTTTTAGGCAAGGCTCAAAGGACAAACCCACCTCCATAGACAACCCAAAGATAAAAAACTAAAGGTAATGCTACTCAATGCCAGAAGTCTAAACCTCAAGATGCACGCACTCGAGACTCTCCTCAGTATGGAGAAAATTGATGTTTGTGCAGTAACAGAAACCTGGTTCAAGGCTCCTGAGAGCACCCCAGCACTACCAGGTTATAACTCATACCATGCGTTTTGGCCCCAAAACTCGAACCGAAGCACAAAAGGAGGGGAGTATCTATATTCATCAAAGATACCTACACCTCCAGGTTAGTGGCACTGCACGAAGCATCGGAAACCATCCATGTGCAACTAACAGCGGGCAAAACTGCCTTTTAGTTTGTAGCCTGCTACAGAACACCCTCCCTATTACAGGAACCCCACTTGGCATTCCTGAGAACACTTGAGAATATGAAGGTCTCTCCAAACACTATGTTATTGGGTGACTTCAACTACCCAAACATTGACTGGGAAAACTACTCAAGCCCAAACACCCTCGCCCAGTGGTTCCTTGAATTTATAAACTTTAACGGAATGGAACAACTGGTCACCACTCCACAAGAGGGAACAACATATTGGACCTGGTCATCGCCAACATGGGGACTCTATGTTCCACACCAGAGGTAAACCCCTCATTGGTAAGATCAGACCATAAACAAATTTCCCTGAACATCCATATCCCGTCCCCACCCCCAGCCAAGGAAATCACTGTAAAGAATTTCTCCAAAGCCAACTTTGCACTTCTCAAGACTGAGGTGGAATCCTTCAAAGTCCCTGGGTCAGTGGATAATACAGCCCAATCCGCAGAATCCTTTACAAATGCATTCTATGAGCACCTGCAGGAATTCATGGATCGTGCTATCCCAAATAAAACCAAGACTCACTCCTCCAAAAACAGGAGACTGGTCTGGTGGACCCCGGCCATAAATAAGCTATACAACAGAAGGAGGAAGCTACTACATGACAGAGCAAAATCCCAAAAAGGGAAGGCATCTCTGATCAGTATTAGCAAGAAACTTCAATCCCTCATAAAATTATCAAAGGCCAGTTTCGAAAGAAATATTGCCCTAGACACTAAAGATAATCACAAGGCCTTCTTTAGTTATGTCAGAACATGGGCGGAAACTCCCAGATATGCTCTGAATTGTTGCATAATGGTACAAAATATACCGAACCTACAGACATACCCAACATCCTGGCAGACAGATTCAGCGCAAACTTCTCCCCTCCTTCCCCCCCAAAGGAGCAAATGCCTATCCCAACTGAATGTAACCTCCCTGACATCACAGATGCACAGGTGAAAGCTGCCCTCTCCAAAGCAAAAAACACAGCATCTATGGGACCGGACGGTGTCCCAGGCTGTGTCTTACACGAGCTCCAAGAAGAACTGAACCCTCACATTAAGTCACTGTTCAAACTTAGCCTTACTACAGGATATGTACCCAAAGAATGGCGTACAGCTGCAGTGGTCCCACTCCACAAAGGTGGTGCCACAACGGACCCTGGAAACTATCGCTCCATAAGCCTGACTAGTCTGGTCTGTAAAGCTATGGAGCGTATTATCATGGAACTCATAAACAAAGACATTGGGAGCCTCCAGACACTGGACCCTACCTAATTTGGCTTTGTTAAGGGCAGATCTTGCCTCTTAACCCTAGTTGATTTCTTTGAAACAGTTAACAAAGCCATAGATGAGGGCAAGGTAGTCCACACAGCCTACCTGGACCTTGCAAATGCCTTTGACACAATACCCCACTCGGGCATCATAAATAAGTTTACCAGCTTAAATATCAACCCCTATATCACAAGATGGGTTGCAAACTGGCTCAGTGATAGAACCCACATGGTCAGAATCGCAGGTGCCATGTCCAAATCCAAACCAGTTACAAGTGGTGTCCCACAGGGCTCAGTTCTGGGACCTCTCTTGTTTGGTATATACTTCTCTGAGATTCAGGCTAACACGGGGGGATTATGGCTGACAAAGTTCGCAGATGACTGCAAACTGGGGGCCATAATCGAATCTCCAGCTGACACAAGCATCCTCCAAAAGGGTTTCACAGAGACGGATGCTTGGTGCCAGAACCACGGCCTCAAGCTAAATGCTAAAAAGTGCATAGTCATCCCCTTTGGGAAGAACAAGGTGCCCACAAATTACCACATAGGTGGTAATCCATTAAGTACGGAAGAAGTAATTAGAGATTTGGGGACCAACGTAGATAGTAATCACTCCTTTGATAATCACATTGCCAAAGTGGTTAGAAAGACCTTCTATATAGCCCACCTTATCAGGAAAGGGTTCACATCTAGATCAAGAGAGGTCATTGTGCCCCTCTACTCATCACTCATCAGGCCCATAATTGAATACAATGCCCCTTTTGGGATGTACCTTACCCGACACCTGCAGCAACTGGAGAGACCCCAAAAGTACCTCACCAAGAGGATCATGGGCTACAAACAGATGTCCTATGCAGCTCGACTAAAGAAACTCCAGCTCTACTCAGTTGCTTACCGCCTACTCAGAGGCGATCTATGCCTGACGTACAAAGCCATGTCAAACCCAGAATTAATGGACATGCTCCACCTCAAAAAATCCAAGTCCCTTAGAGCTACACGCTCCAGGGACTTAAACCTCAGCACAAAAATAAATAGGACATGCTGGAGGGACAGATTCATTTCCTAGAGGCTCCCCTCACTCTGATATAGAATCCCAATTCATGTTAGACATAGCCCCTCGCTGACCCTCTTCAAGTGAAATTTGGACGCGTGGATGGGAAATCGCAAATTCACCCCTGGGATCTCTCCTGTGTCCCTGCTAGACAGAGGCACAGTAAACTAATCTTAAAAGGGTACCTTCTGTGACCTACTTTACAGAGGCACAGTAGGCTAATCTAATAGGGAGGCAGAAGCCAAATACACTCTGGTTAGGCTTATAAATGCCCTAGGGCAGATAGCCTAGTATCTACCTATGAACCTATAAGTGCTCTAATAATTACCAATTATGCATTTTAAAGCTTTTCTCTTTCACAGTTCTCTAGTTCCATTTCCTATCTTGTTCTAGTAATTTCTTCAACAGCAAACTTACTCTAGATAAATTTAGAATCAAATTCTTTAGATGCAATAATATGCCTATAAGAATCATAAGTGCTTCTTTATCCTCTGGTGGTAATAACTGTACAACAGCTCTAACCAAAATCCATTAATATCTAACAGATATAAATATTTATAATTTCCATACCTATAATCACTTTTCCTTAATACAAAGTGGAGAACGTTTCCTGTTTATAGACTTATTCAGTTCTTGTGGATGTATACATATCTGATTGTCAATTTGATTATAGTAACCATGCATTTCATCTATTCAGTAGTTCAGTTGGTTTCTTAACCATACTGTTCTTCATTCTGTAGAATTCCTTTTCATTGTCAACTATTAGTACTACTAGAATTATCTTTGGTGAATGCACAGCTGGTAATGTGGTATAAGCTATTTGAATACAATTCTTACCTGGCAAATATGTCTAGCCAGTAAATAAATTTGCATAGTTAAGAGGCAAGATCACTCATTGCATGCACATCTTTAATTCTTTTCACCAAACCTAGCTTCCGGCAAGTCTGATAACCTGGTATTGAAGGAGTTTCTGTTTCAGTTATCTCAAACTGAATTTTGTATTTCTTTTTTTTTTTATCCTTAAGTATGCAATTTATGACCCACTGATGACACCCTATGGCCTAAAAAAATAAGTAACTTGTACATGAAAGTTTGTAGCATACCTTTCAACCACATGATTCAAAAGTTTAAGTAGACATTGTATCACACTCTGCTACTATGTCCAGCTTAAACACAATACTAATTCTTCACCTTTAGTTTTTCTACCCAGAGATCTATGTGATCCTTTTATTTCAATGTATGTTCCCAATTTCATATTTTCGCACATATACTCTTTCCACATTTACAGTGATCAGAAATAGTTTGTTTGCATTGTTTTGTTTTGCCATGTGTACTTACTTCAGTAACAATTTTGTTTTCTTCAGTTTACATTCTTAGTAAAATGATTTCTCTCTTCACAGGTCTTATGTAGCTGGCCCAAAGCAGAACATTTTCCTCATGTAAAATTTACTAGAGACTTGTTTTTGTGGCTTATTTTCTTTTTGTTTTTCCAAGGTTTTTTTTTCCACAAGCTGTTTTCTCATTTTTAAGTCTTCCATTAATTGCTCAGTTAATTGAAAATAATTGTATTGTCATACTACACATGCTTATGATGTTATTTAATGTTATATCTGCCTCTTATAGCAACAATATGTTTCATGTTTGATCATTTCTTATGTCACACTCAATTTTATTGTATACCACTGAATCATGTAACTCATCAAACTCAAATTATTTCGCTCCAGTCTTTAATTCAGTAACATATGTTTCAATACTCTAAATAGGACATGTGATATCCTGAAGAATGAATGCTGGATATAACATATCAGCACAGAATAAACCTGAAATGTCTGTTTCATTGTAAGTGATTCAGCGGCTTGGTACGGTTCGGCTCGGTTTCAGGGGCCAAAGGAGACCACTGAAGTAGAAGTAGTCGGCTTCAGGCGAGTTGTCTCTTTACTGTGGGTTTTTTTTCAGGTGGTGAAATTGAGATGGACCTCCAGATTAGTTCTAGATCTGATCTCACCCACAGTGGGGTATACTTCCGTGTTGAACATGTGTGCTCCATGTTAGATGACGGATCAAGTATGTTTCTCTCCTCTTGGGATGAGTGACTAGTTGTTCATGGCATTTGAGTTTTTGAAATTCCAGGAACTTTTGGGCTAGGGTGTTTGGGCTTGAGTAGTGTTCCCAGTCTATATTAGGGTAATTGAAGTCACCTAGTATTCATCACATCTATACTGTGTTTCACTTCATCTTTGAAAGTTAAAAATATTACATAATTCAATAATTTCCTCCTCTGTGATGTACAAAAATATTGTGCATTCTGCCCTCTCAGGTTCCATACCAATCACTTGCAGTCAATAACAAATCACATTTATGGATCTGCAGTTTCCAATTTTCAGGTAAAATTCACCATAGACAAACATTTCTGGGAAGCTGTAGATGCATGATGTCTCAGAATTGAATTTCTGACATCATGTAACAGGGTTATGGAAGTTGGGTAATAAGGAGATGGGCATGAGCTGATGTTCTGTCAGTTTACAGACTTTATTTATTTCAGTTGTGCAATAGTACCTGAAGTCACACCACAGGAATAGCTTTCCTCCTGGTGCTATCATTTAAAGAAACACTGTAATATGCTACCTCCAAGTTATTTTAAAGATCTGGAATTGTCTTCTCCATCTTGGTCTCTCAGTGATGACTAAACAGACATAGCATGCATGCCTTATGGTTCCTCCATGCTTAAGTGGAGACAATAAGCAAACAACATAGCATTATCAGAGGCCATCAAAACATTCTGATGATAGAAGAGAACCTTGCTTACAAAGCATTTAAAGTAAAATACTGGATAGAGGTGGACTCAGCTACTTATACCAGTGACATTAGCATTTTATTTATTTATTTGTGTTTTGTTGATAGGATTAATCCCAAAAGGCCACAGCTTATTTTCAGGAGAGACCCAAGTTGATATTTATTTTGACATTTTAATCATCTGCTTCTAAGTGCCTTCCTGTCCCTAATCTTCTTTTCTGAACTGAGAGCAGTTGCATCATTTTTTCCATAGCAAACGTTAGCAACTCCACTCTTACACGAACATTACCATGTGTTAACAGGCTGACTCATAGAAAAACTGAGGCAGAAAGGGTTAAAAACAGATAATATTTAGTTAGCAATACACTCCATAACAGATCATTTTTATTTCAAAACCTGCGTAGTGGAGTGCCTAATGGTTGGTTAGAACAGGAAACTCTAAAAATAAGTAACAAAAACTGTAAAGTATTTTATGACAGCAGGTGGGCTCTGTAGAGACATTCCCCTTGCTGCCCATCAGTGTACATATTATAGGTGTGGCTGAAACTGGCAACAGAGCTCTTTAAAAAAAATAGTATATAGCTGAATACTAACTCTTACATTCCTGAGCTGACTTCTATTTATTAGCAGTTAAAAAGCTTTCCTTCTTCTTAATTAAATAATTACTGGAGGATGCCCAAAGCATTAGTACTCAACATTTCTCAGTAGGTACCAATGCAATTAGATTGATTCCAGCAGGCAAATTACCATGTATACAAATCCAACATTCCTCTGTGCTCCACAGTAATAATTTAAATAGGAATTGGTATCACAGCAGCAGCTAATTTAAAAAGTAGTCAATTGACTCATTTCTTATGATATAATATATGTTTTCTGTAATTAGGACTTTTCACTGCTACGATAGATTTATCCTGAACATAACATATTTTCTTCAGACTTCTTCATCTCTGGCTGTTTGCCTGTGCAAGCCATCTCTATCCTCTGAATCAAGTATTATATTCTTCTACAGCATCAGATTGTAGCATGATAAAGATGTTACACTCTGTTTTACACAGCAATGGCAGAGGTAAATATGGTGTAGTCCTGCCAATATGCTTTAGGGCAGCTCAATTATGGACTGGCACAGCTTCTAGTAGGGTAAATGTTGGTGGCATCAGTGCCCTAAATTCAACAGAGAGTGCTTGTCTCATTAGACACCACTACTGCAAGAATAATTCCGAGTCATCAAGAACATTGTCCTTCAGAAGAGAAGGGTAATGGCCTTGGACATGATATAAGGCAGGAGGTCATTTTAATTTTACTTTTAATTTAATTAATTAACTAGGTTAAGTGATCTGGTCTGCTGTGGGCCTTTTTCAGTCATAAGCAAAAATGCAGGAAGGAGCACATCAAAGAGGGTAGACAGAGATTCTTTATCAGAAGTTAATTGCTTGTGCAGTCCTGTAATAAGACAAGTGCTTTAGAATTTGTCATTTTTTTTTTTTTTTGGTGCGAAAGGAAATAATGAGGCATGTCTCCAGCTCTGTAAGAGCTGCTTTCCCTTACTGCTGTAGCATAACATATTGCCACCCTCCACCCATGAAGGAAGACGTGACTGCAGCGATTTAGCTGCTAACCTCATCTGCTTCCTTATTATTGGCTCCTTTAATTGCATGGCCCTTTGTTGTGGTGTCATAACTGATGCATTGCGATAACATGCTCCATTCTGGTCTGTTAGACATAAGTTATAAAATCCTTTTCAAGCCACTGAGTATTTGGCAAACACACAGATCAACTTCTGCTATTAAGTATCTTAGCGAGTCTGACCTCTGATTTCATCAAATATACAAACAAGCGAACAAAGTAACGGGTTTTTAAATCACACACTACTTCAGTAAAGCATGTACTGTATTTTACCCAACATAAATCATAAAATGTCGTAGAGTACAACAGCAGACCATGAGGTAAATTCCAGCATAAGCTTGCCTCTACGTCCACATTATGGTCCAATCCTTTCCTTAGGGACACTGTTGATAAGTGTGAAAATGCTCTGAATTTATTTCCTACAGTGTCTTGCTGTTTCTTAGTGGAACCAAGTGGAACCAAGAACGATGCTGTCTTAAGGAAAGCATCAGAACTTCTGAATTTGTAGCCATAAACACTGCATTTTGTTCTTTATCAGAACCTCTAAATTTGAAGCAATATACAGTGCACTTTGTTCTTTATGTGTCATTACAGAACATATTTTTCATTAAATTTCAGTTAGAATTGTATAATATATATTGTACTACGACCAGGAATTATGAACAATAAGCATCAGATGAAGTCCAAGTTACACCAATGGCATGTTATTTATTTTATTTAATTGTTAACCTCATAAGCATAAGTTTTTTTTGTAAGGGCAGCCTAGCACTCAGTATACACATTGTGATGAATGAATGAAATCCAGATCTAGAGTATGAAACCTGTTATCTGCTAACAGTCTTAACCCTTTATTTAATATTGCAGAGTTACCGTCATACCCAGTTAAGCAAAAAGGCTACCATGCAGAAAACATGAATACTGAGATGAGTTTGAGAGATGTATGAAATTCCCTAGGATTCAGAAGGAAAAATGAATAAATGCCATGTTGGTCCAATTACAGATGACACAAAAACACTGGAACATAGACATGATATTTGTTTGTGTCTTTCGGCTTTTCCCGGTTAGGGGTCGCCACAGAGGAACTCTGGTCCACTAATGATTGGCAGTTGATTTTTACATACCAGCTTGCCAGGCCTGACGCACAACCTTCAACGAAGGTACGCCTATTCATGCATGTCTCCACGCAGAAGACACTCTAGCTGAGAATCAAACCGGACAGTGTCTTACTGTGAGGCAACAATGCTACCGCAGCACTACCACTGTGGTATGGAACATAGACATTATATAATACCTTTTAAGTCTGTATTCCAGTACCTTTGTGTTTTGTAGGTTTCAGAAAGATTCTTAACACTCACATAAATTGCCTTCTGGGAGGTAGCTCAATTTACAGGATGGTTAGAAAATGTGATTTAAAAACAGCTATGTCTGCACTGAGAAAGACTTCATTATCAGAGCATTAGGAAATCTCTGAATCATCCTTGTTTAACACTAGCACTGTCAGACTTGTGACAGTGGTTGTGTTTACCCTGGTGGTCCTTGCATCACATTGGCAAAGGCATGCACTAGACATGTATACACACACACAAACACACGCACACATGCACACACACACACACACACACACACACACACACACACACACACACACACACACACACACACACACACACACACACACACATCCATGCAAACTCGCAAACACACACGCACACATGTACCAGCACACACACACACACACACACACACACACACACACACACACACACACACACACACACACACAGTCACAGACACATATCTACCCATCATCAAATAGGTTTGTACTAGGCAAGCTGCCCTTGGAGCCCATTTTAAGCCTAGCCAATTTCCCTCAAAGGTGAAACTCAAACTCTGTGCCCTCTCTCTCTCTGAGGTAAACACCATAATCACTAAACCAAACCCAAACCCAAAAGTGATCTTTGGGATTCAAGCCCTGAAATTGTTGGATAGCTGAGAGGTATGTCATTGTGTTCACTGAACATACTAACACCACAACTGATTCCTCTGGAGTGAATGGGCAACTGACATTTTTGACAGTGTTAATTGCATTCCTCCAACTATGAAAATTTATGCAAGTGTAAATTGGGAGCTGTTGGAATTTCTGGGGAGAACACATGGCTAATTAGCATTAGCCTTTCTCCTGGACTGCCTCATTACTATGCAGTTCAGTCAATGAGACTCCTCTCCGTGCTGAGCCTCTAGCTACCAAGAAACTTTAGTGATAGGGAAGTCTGTGTGTGTAGATGGTTATAATGAGGGGGAAACCACTTGCCTTAAGGGTTTCTGCTCGTAGTATGAATTTCTAAATTCCAACCTTTATGTGGGCATGAGGAATTCAGGAATATATGACCATACAGAGGTTTGCAGGTTGGACTCCCAAGATTACCAGTGATAAAAAAAATGTATCTGCCCTAAAGAAAATGATTACTGATTTAAGCCAACACAGGAGCCGGTTCAAAGATGGAATGCAGTAAAACCCGAGGAGAGAAAGTGCAGAATATGGTAAGAAAGTAGCTGAAAGTGGCTGAAACAACTTCACTTCAATTAGCCCATTTTTATTAATACGTTTAGCACTACAAATTATTAAATGACCTTTGGAAGTGAGGAAGATTGTCATATATTTTGGAAAAAAATATATATCAAATTAAAAAAAAAGAAAGGGACTTGGAATGATATGATGCATTGCTATTGACAGAGCATCTGGAAAATCAGTTAATGCAGTTTTCAAAATGAAGGGATGTATTTGGCAAATGCTAGGAAAAACTTGTATCAAATATGAATGCATTTGAATTTCAGGACAGAATGCATGTATTTGAATGAAAAAAACTTTAAATATTTATTTTTGGAGAAACAGTCTTTTTTCTGTGAAAGGACACCTATGGTATGCTTCGGGTATGCATCAGCTCTTCCTGCTTTCAGCTCCTGGTAAATACTTTGCCTTGGATAGTAAATATTTGGCTAGCCTCTTTTCATAACTGTAACTGACTAACAACAGCACCCATCAAACAGTTACCATTTTAGATACACTGTGCAAAGTTAGTACCCAGAACATCATAAGCTAAAAAATAAAGATGACTTGTACCAAGAAGGAAATGCCAGCTATTACAGCTGCATTTTGATTACTGTATGAATAGTAAATCCTGGTGCCTGACAGCTTACTAAATCAAATGTTACTGTTTTCAGATTATCCATAACTGCAAAGATTAGTTTGTGATCACTTTTATAAACAGCAACCCTGATGCATGGCATCTTCCATTCAGTAAAGCGCATCTTTGTTTTGAATAAATACTTGATTAAAGTGCTAAATAATGTTTGTCTTACCCCTATTTTATAGTATTTTTACAAAAAAATGAGAATAACTGAAGTTCATGGGCTCGAGATCAGTAAGACCGTATCAAAGAACACTCAATACATAATTATTTAATCAGTCATTTATATGTCTAATAAAATATTAAGATGGACTTAAATGTGCCTTTCTTTTTTAATTAAATAAGTGCAACAGACTGGCTTGGTTTAGCCATGTAAACAAAAGGAAAAAATAACAAGAAACAAAACTAACATTACCTGCTTATGTGTTCAATATGAACAAAGTTCTTGCTTATTTTGTTTATCTTCATAATGTCAACATAATTTGCTTACATTTATGTACAAAGATGCGCTACTAATGGTTGTCAAGAAAAAGTGATGATCATTTCTTTCTACCTTCACATTTATGACCGTCGACTATATAAGATCAATAGCTAAAATGAGTTACATATTTACTTTAATGATTTTTTAAATAAACTGTTAACGATACTCTGTCATACCTCTCAACTGTACAGATTGTCACAGACTGTCCAGATTTTTGCCTCATATTTTTGGTCCATTTATCATAAAATTGTGGTTTTCTGGCAAATTTCTGGCAAATCAATCAAGTTAGAAAATAATGACAAACATTTGAGTTTCAGACTTCATAGCCTTCAGAACAATTCATGCTAATGCAAAACCTGTTATTCTATCAACTTTCTAAGTTTGTAAGAGCAATATTTAAAAATTGTCCCTATTTTTGGGCCTTTATCACACTTTTATTTATGTATTTGTCCAGATTTCTTGCTCTACGAGTTTGAGAGGTATGCTCTGCTGAATGCTTCACTTTAGAAACATCAAGTCTTCTGTGGGATGTACAGAAAACCAGCTTAGAGCAAAACCTTTCAGTGATACCTACAGTCAGAAATGGAAGAAATAGTTACTTCATTATATAATATGATTTTTATTATTAGTTATTATACTAAAAATCACTTACTCAGGGATTCATAAAAATCCACAATGCAGGCTGTAAGCTTCACAGTAAAAAGGCCCTGATCCCAAAATATAGTATATTGTGATTCAGACCCAAATTAACAGCAGTGAGGAAAGATCTCATTATGGGCTATTGACTGTCTCTGAATCACATCACCTACTACAAACAGTAGATTAGCAGTTTGCATGGTACAGTGTCAGTGGTACAACAGATACCCCACTCACCTTAGGTGCAGAAGACTGTGGGTTCTATTCTCCAAACTAGATAATTGGAAAGCTGACATTATAGTGCAGCTCAAGGGGGATTCTATGCTTTTGTGAGATATTAAACTGTGTACTTATCTGTCTGAGTTGGTGGTAGCTCAGGTGAATGTAAAGGTGACTATGGTACCAATCAAACTGATGTTGGAGAAATTCACAGCTGCCCTGGCTAAATTTCCCCTAGCAATATAAATACTAACTCAGGTCTCCCCTGAAAAGACACTACTAACCCTGTGAACAAAGGATAAATTAATAAACAAAAACCCTATGTTAGCAGCTGCATTGTGGAATCACTTGGATTTCCAGAAAACATGCTACTAGACTAGCCTAGTGGGGCCTTTGCTGGTGGTGGTTGCATTGTGAAAGCAGAATCATTCTCTCACAAACACACTATACTGTCTCTGCTGTCAGATCATCCAGTCAGTCCTTAATAACAGGTATTCGAGTTTCACACTTCACATTCTTCAGTAAAAGCATGCTAGGGCAAAAGGTTGGGAGGTACACCTAACATTTTCATCCATCCCTCTAGTTCAACATGATAAGCATATCAAGAGACCATGACTCAAATCCCATTTCCCCCTTTTGATTATTTTACATCTAATTTGTATTTACATTTATTATGAGCAATCCCCTTTTCCCTGCACCTTTTATATAATATGTGCCTTTACTGCAGTCCATATTGAGTATCCCTGGTGAAAGGTGTCTCCCCCCTCTGCACCCCCTGGTCCCCATAGTGCTTAAGTGCTGTTAAGGCACAAGTGTTTTATAGTAATCCCTGGTACCTAGTCTTCCCCCCACAACCAAATCTCCCTACTGGTTTAAGTGCTGCTATGACACATCTTATACAATAATCCCAGGTGGCTAATGCCCCCCATCCCCATAGTACAGTTAAACTTGGTGGCTAGTGTTTTCCCCACCTAGTGCTGCTCATTAATCTAGGGGTGTGGAGATAAGACAGCCACCCCAACCCTCACTCACACACACATAAACAACACATATGCACACACAGCCCCTACCTACCTAATCACATTCACAGACTCATTCATTTAACCACACACACACACACACACACACACACACACACACACACACACACACACACACACACACACACACACACACACACACACACACACATACACTCACACATGCACCCCCTCACGTACACTCACTCACACACCTCCCAACCCAACGTAACCTCTAAACTCCGCAGCACTTACTTGTACAGTGATTGACGAACTTGGCCTTTTGTCTGAATTCACTTTTGAGATATGGGAGGAGTGGGTCTATGTTTATGCAGCAAAAAAGAATTACAGCGAACAGCTAATAATTGAACATTAAACAGTGAAAGTTTAATGTACCAAAAAAGCTTAACAGCAAAAAAATAAGTCACTGAATGGCCACAGTTGGCCAATATCACGAACATTGCCAGCCAAGGTGGGGGGGGCTCTACCCACCACACAGACACACACACACACACACACACACACACACACACACACACACACACACACACACACACACACACACACACACACACACACACACACACAAAACTATATATACCAACTCCAAGATCACACTACAGTGGGGAATAGGGCAAATTTAAAATAGGTTTCTTTCATTTACCTTATGCATGACAGTACTTCCTGGTTGTTGGCCAACTATGGCCATTCAATGAATTATTTTTCAGTGATAAGCTTTTTTGGCATGTTAAACTTTCACTGTTTAACATTAGATTATTAGCCTTTCCCTATATTTTTTTTTTTAATGCACAAACATAGACCCGGGAGGAGCAGCCAAGGTATGTGGCCAAGCTAGTTTATGAATCACTCAGCACATAGATGCTTTCCCTGCTACAGTTCTGTGGGAGAGAACACATGGTTAATTATCATATTCCTTTCTCCCAGACTGCCTCATTAGCATGTTGCAAGGCCACAGAGGCAGCCTGACATGGTGCTGGACATCTTTGGAAAAGTTTCTGTTTGGCGTGCACATTGGAAACCTTTATGAGTTTGCGCTTTAGTCGCAGCAGCAACTTCTACAGAATTTTCAAACATAAATTCTTGCCCTCATTTGGCATTTACCATAGCAGATTTACCATAGTGTTATATGTCTCAAAAATAACAAATATCCTGCACCAAACACAGAAAATTGCAATTTGATGAATGTGAAATAGTAACAATTAGTGTTTTACGCACCAGTAAGTGAAAATGTGAATATTCATTTTGTGCAAAAAGTATTTACCTTTCTTTTTTCTTGGGCAAATTCACTGAAACCTTGTGTTATTGAAACATCATGCTTGACCTTGTCAGATCCATTTTAAGAATGTCCTTGTGCATACATATGTGTTGTACCGTATTATAAACATGTAACCCCTTACTACCTGATGCTCAGCCAAAACAAGATTTTGCCCAGCACCATTACACAGAGTCTTCTCAGGTAATTAAACACATTTTCCTTACTAGTCTTAACTTGAATAGTGACACACTGTGTCTCATAAGTTTAACCTCCTTAAAATCAGTGGAGGAATGTCATTATTACACAGTCTAACTAATCAGTTATTCACCATCTCCATATTTCTCTGTTCATATGTTTCGTCTACTTAATGTACCCACCAACTTCAGACTGTTACTGTTTCCCTGCCAAAGTTAAAGACCTGCTTTCTTGGATAGTCCACTACTCTCCACATATATTAACCCTATCAGAAACATGGCTAAAAACCCATACCACTTACTCTAAAATCTTACATCCCGGCTATAACATCAGCCATCAAGACAGGCTCTCAAAAGAAGGGAGAGAGGTGGCTATCCTGTACTCCAAGCAACTTAACTTATGCCCCCTTACAATACTACTCCCAGACTTCAACCAGCTGAGCTACTTATTCTTAATTGTCACTTAAACCTCCAAAAGAAATTTGCTATAGCAGCCATCGATATACTACCTGGAAATAACATACCCATCTTTCAACCTATCCTGTCATGGATTTCTTCTCATATACCCTACGAAACAATTATCCTTGGGGATGTCAATACTGACTGGAAAAAACTATCAACCAGCTCTCCTAATCTCAGTATTAACCTCCATGGCTTCAATCAGCTAATTACAACACCCACTCCACTTAAGTAAAAACCAATGCAACAGCTCCATCCTGGATTGGATCCTAATCTCCGATCCAAAACTTTACCACAACCCCAGTACTCTATCCAACTCTCTGAGTGATCACCTCCCTTTATGTGCAAAGACACTCTCTCTTCAAATTCCTAAGTCCCACCTATACAGAGACTGACGCAACCTTTTCTGCTTTGATTCCAAAACCTTTAACAATACATTCTCTTTATTTAACTGTTCCAACCTCTGTCAACTCCCCCTCAACGAAGCAGTTTTAGAATTTAACCACACTTTCCTCACTATACTTAACTCCCTATCACCTCTGACAAAAGCTACAATAAAAAACAACCATGCTCCTGGCTCACAAAAGGCTCTCACTCCCTTATGAATAAAAGAGATAGCATCTGGAAACAATGGATAAAAAACAAATGCATTTTGCTGCTCCAAACATACAAAGAACTTAGAAACCTCACCAAAAAGTAAATTAACAAAGATAAGAAAAAAATGTATCATGACGTGCAATCCACTCACCAACACAACGCAACCCAAAAAAATTTTGGCACACCATTAATAAAATCCTATACCCTGGACAAACTACCACTCCCAACCCTTTCCCTAACAATACTCCTCAAGAAACTACCACACTACTTAATACTCAATTCATACAATTTATCCGTAAAGTAACCCACACTTCCCAATGTAAAATCCTCCACCCACCTCTTCCACTACCACCAATACCATCCTCTTCTGCTTTAAACCAGTCAATATGCTTTTACAAAATCACTTCTGCTTAAAATAAAACCATGTTCCCCCTCTACCAATAATCTACCTTTACTCAATCTTAAACTAGCTGTAAAATCTATAGCCTCCCATAGCTCTATACTTATTAATAGATCAATTCAAGAATCTAGTGTCCCGACATCTGGAAATCTTTCTACACCATACCATTACACAAAGGCGGTAACTCCACAGATCCTACCAATTTCAGGCCCATAGCCATTCTCTGCCCACTCTCTAAAATCCTTAAAAAATGTATTCACAACCAACTACTTAAATACCTAACACATGAAAACCTACTAACCATGACTCAACACAGGTTTAGGCCAAGTCATAGTACTCCCACTGCACTTATAGCAAGAGCCAAAAATGTACTCGTTTCCTGTGTATTCCTTGACCTCTCAAAAGCTTTTGATACTGTTTCTCACACTAAATTACTAACTAAACTCTCTGATCTCAACCTCTACATCTCTGCTATTCTCTGGTTCTCCACATATCGCACTAACAAGCTATAGTCTGTCAGATGACAATCCACCTGCTCCCCCCTTTTTCACCTATCCAAACTGGAGTCCCCCAAGGCTCTGTTCTAGGTCTGCTTGTTTTCAACATCTTCACCAACAACCTCACTCATCCTGCAGCAATTCCTCCCTCATACAATATACTGACAATTCTACCCTCATTTCATAGGTTCATAGGTTTATAGGTAGATACTAGGCTATCTGCCCTAGGGCATTTATAAGCCTAGCCAGAGTGTATTTGGCTTCCGCCTCCCTATTAGATTAGCCTACTGTGCCTCTGCAAAGTAGGTCACAGAAGGTACCCTTTTAAGATTAGTTTACTGTGCCTCTGTCTAGCAGGGACACAGAAGAGATCCCAGGGGTGAATTTGCGATTTCCCATCCACGCATCGAAATTTCGCTTGAAGAGGGTCAGCGAGGGGCTATGTCTAACATGAATTGGGATTCTATTCCAGAGTGAGGGGAGCCTCTGGGAAATGAATCTGTCCCTCCAGTATGTCCTATTTATTTTTGTGCTGAGGTTTAGGTCCCTGGAGCATGTAGCTCTAAGGGATTTGGATTTTTTGAGGTGGAGCATGTCCATTAATTCTGGGTTTGACATGGCTTTGTACGTCAGGCATAGATTGCCTCTGAGTAGGCGGTAAGCAACTGAGTAGAGCTGGAGTTTTTTTAGTCGAGCTGCATAGGACATCTGTTTGTAGCCCATGATCCTCTTGGTGAGGTACTTTTGGGGTCTCTCCAGTTGCTGCAGGTGTCGGGTAAGGTACATCCCAAAAGGGGCATTGTATTCAATTATGGGCCTGATGAGTGATGAGTAGAGGGGCACAATGACCTCTCTTGATCTAGATGTGAACCCTTTCATGGTAAGGTGGGCTATATAGAAGGTCTTTCTAACCACTTTGGCAACGTGATTATCAAAGGAGAGATTACTATCTATGCTGGTCCCCAAATCTCTAATTACTTCTTCCGTACTTAATGGATTACCACCTATGTGGTAATTTGTGGGCACCTTGTTTTTCTCAAAGGGGATGACTATGCACTTTTTAGCATTTAGCTTGAGGCCGTGGCTCTGGCACCAAGCATCCATCTCTGTGAGACCCTTTTGGAGGATGCTTGTGTCAGCTGGAGATTCGATTATGGCCCCCAGTTTGCAGTCATCTGCGAACTTTGTCAGCCATAATCCCCCCGTGTTAGCTTGAACCTCAGAGAAGTATATACCAAACAAGAGAGGTCCCAGAACTGAGCCCTGTGGGACGCCACTTGTAACTGGTTTGGATTTGGACATGGCACCTGCGATTCTGACCATGTAGGTTCTATCTCTGAGCCAGTTTGCAACCCATCTTGTGATATAGGGGTTGATATTTAAGCTGGTAAGCTTATTTATGATGCCCGAGTGGGGTATTGTGTCGAAGGCTTTTACGAGGTCCAGGTAGGCTGTGTGGACTACCTTGCCCTCATCTATGGCTTTGGTAACTGTTTCAAAGAAATCAACTAGGTTTAAGAGCCAAGATCTGCCCTTAACAAAGTCGAATTGGGTAGGGTCCAGTGTCTGGAGCCTCCCAATGTCTTTGTTTATGAGTTCCATGATAATACGCTCATTAGCTTTACAGACCAGACTAGTCAGGCTTATGGGGCGATAGTTTCCGGGGTCCGTTGTGGCACCACCTTTGTGGAGTGGGACCACTGTAGCTGTACGCCATTCTTTGGGTACATATCCTGTAGTAAGGCTAAGTTTGAACAGTGAGTTAATGTGAGGGTTCAGTTCTTCTTGGAGCTCATGTAAGACACAGCCTGGGACACCGTCCGGTCCCATAGATGCTGTGTTTTTTGCTTTGGAGAGGGCAGCTTTCACCTGTGAATCTGTGATGTCAGGGAGGTTACATTCAGTTGGAATAGGCATTTGCTCCTGGGGGGGGAAGGGGGGGGAGTTTGTGCTGAATCTGTCTGCCAGGATGTTGGCTATGTCTGTAGGTTCGGTATATTTTGTACCATTATGCAACAATTCAGAGCATATCTGGGAGCTTCCACCCATGTTCCTGACAACTAAAGAAGGCCTTGTGATTATCTTTAGTGTCTAGGGCAATTTTTCTTTCGAAACTGGCCTTTGATGATTTTATGAGGGATCAAAGTTTCTTGCTAATACTGATCAGAGATGCCTTCCCTTTTTGGGATTTTGCTCTGTCATGTAGTAGCTTCCTCCTTCTGTTGTATAGCTTATTTATGGCCGGGGTCCACCAGACCAGTTTCCTGTTTTTGGAGGAGTGAGTCTTGGTTTTATTTGGGATAGCATGGTCCATGCATTCCTGCAGGTGCTCATAGAATGCATTTGTAAAGGATTCTCATGGATTGGGCTGTATTATCCTCTGGCCCAGGGGCTTTGAAGGATTCCACCTCAGTCTTGAGAAGTGCAAAGTTGGCTTTTGAGAAATTCTTTACAGTGATTTCCATGGCTGGGGGTGGGGACGGGATATGGATGTCCAGGGAAATTTGTTTATGGTCTGATCTTACCAATGAGGGGTTTACCTCTGGTGTGGAACATAGAGTCCCCATGTTGGTGATGACCAGGTCCAATATGTTCCCTCTTGTGGGAGTGGTGACCAGTTGTTCCATTGCGTTAGAGTTTATAAATTCAAGGAACCGTTGGGTGAGGGTGTTTGGGCTTGAGTAGTTTTCCCAGTCAATGTTTGGGTAGTTGAAGTCACCCAATAACATAGTGTTTGGAGAGACCTTCCTATTCTCCAGTGTTCTCAGGAATGCCAGGTGGGGTTCCTGTAATAGGGAGGGTGTTCTGTAGCAGGCTACAAACTGAAAGGCAGTTTTGCCCGCTGTTAGTTGCACATGGATGGTTTCCGATGCTTTGTGCAGTGCCACTAACCTGGAGGTGTAGGTATCTTTGATGAATATAGATACTCCCCCTCCTTTTGTGCTTCAGTCCGAGTTTTGGGGCCGAAATGCATGGTATGAGTTGTAACCTGGTAGTGCTGGGGTGCTCTCAGGAGAAACAGAAGGTTCTAGTTCCAAAGCATCTCTGGTACAGGCATTCTTCCTTCCCTGCCTTCTGTATGCTCTACAATGCTCACACATTTACAAGCCGCCTTAATAACCAAACCTGAACAAGCATAAAACAAAATAGCTAGATTTGCCTGCAACCTACTTCACAGTACCCACCACTGCCTTGCTCTAAAACAACCCAAATAGCTAGAATTACCACAACAACTGCTCCTGTCCCAGCTACAGATCACTCACTCCTTATTGAATAAATGCTCTGACTGCCCTTCCCCTCTGCTCTAATTTATCTCTACACTACTAAGCATACTCTCCGTAGCTCTGATCAATTCCTTCTTGATGTTTACAAACCTAACAAAAACATTGGCAAACTACTCTATAAAAATACAGTGTCTCAAGCCTGGAACAAACTCCCCACATATATCCAAAACATCAAAAACTCCAACAGCTTTAAAAAAGAACTGAAACTTTACCTTGTTAACTCGAGTTCCTGTCCATGCCAGGACCCTACCTAACCCATCCTTCCAATCCACCCATCTTTACCTTAAAACTGTATCCTCCTAGGGTTATCAACGGCTTAAGTCTGTGACTAGACCACAGTAACACTCTCTGCTGTTTCATTGTACAGATTCTCGTTTTTATTTGGTAATACTATGTATGCTACGTAGCCCATCTAGACAGCTTTCAGCAACTCAATGTAATGCTAACATGAAAAAACTGTGTGCCATGATCTACATTAGTTTTTATCTTCTGTATTTTACTGAAACTTAGTTATGTTTCCCTACACCTACCATTTTTATTATCTAGTATATGCCTTTTAAGTCACTATTAAATTGCCTTGATACCTGTTGTATCCTGAATTTATGTCAACTGTCAATATGGACATTATTGAATCTATGTATACTATGGCATTTAAGCAATTTTTTTCTTTATTCTGTACACTCTTGCCTTTATGTAATTGTTTGTACACTTTCTGGAGCTTTTCTCCTCGGGTCTCCACTGAAAATGGGCCCTTGTCTCAATTGGACTAACCCGGTTAACAAATGACAAATAAATTGTGTGTAATATGTGAAAAAACTTTTTCTTCCCATGCTTCCATTGAAACCAATGCCTTTCATCCAGAACTTCCTGATTGATATACATAAATAAATTCAGTGTGAAAAAACAAATGCAACCAATGACCTTAGAATATGATGAGAATTCATTACTGGAAAATAAAAGAGGCAAACTAAACCAGTAAGCACTTCCATACCTGACTTCATTAAACACAAAACATTTTAGAATCATCTGTACTTCCAATTACTAAAACTTATAAAATTTAAGGATATCACATGACCAGGTTTGTCCAATGACATAATAAATATCTATTCTAAAATGCAATAAATATAAAAATTTAATATATGTGTAAATTAATATACAAACAAAAATCAGAATGCAAAACACCAAATATTCAAATGGGCAGTCACTTCATTTCAATACTATTTGTTAGGTCATAGCTTTATATTAGTAAAAAACAATATAGCTTACTGATAGTTATACAAACAGAAGGACATTGACAACAAACTAGGCAGGTTGGCTTTATCCCTGCAACCCTTCAAATTTATGGCCAAATGTAGGCTGAGTAATAAGAATGGAAATGAGAACTCATAAGCCATCCTAAGCAGGACAGAACTTGCTGGGAAATGGATTATTGTGAGAAAAGGATGTTAAAAAGCCAATTAAATTCTATTTTGCTATGAAAATATTGTTGAATGCACTACTATATTGTTCACTGTGTTTATAGGTCCATAGGTGTTTAACAGGCTAATGACCAAACGGCCTTTTTAAGCCGAGCTATGCATCCCAAATCTCTGACAAGTCCTGGTACCTTTGATAAGTGTAAGGAGGGGCTTGAGAGGTGAAACATTTACAAGAAGGGTCCTGAAAGAAGAGCCACGTATAGGCTGCTTGTGTCCATTACAGACACAGGTGCCAACCCAGGGATGAATTGACTGGTCTCCATCCAATTGTCCAAGTTACACTTGCATTGGGTTAGGGATGAACTCTGCTTCATACGGATGGGGAGCCTGTTCCAGAAAAGGGGTAGTCTCTGGGATACATACCTGTCTCTCCAACATGTCCTATTTATATCACAGGCAAGGTTTAAGATTTTAAAAAGGGTAATTCTGGTGCTGTCTGCTTTGATGATATGCAGGAGATCCATCAGAGTGGGGTCTAACTATGTCTTGTATGCCAAGCATAGCTCTCCCCTCAAAAGCCTGTAGGAGACATAATACAGGGATAAGGCCTTGAGGCAGTCCACACAGGACATGTTACTTATGCCCTGTATTCTTTTAGTGAGGAACCTGTTTGGACTTCCCAGTTGTTGGATATGCCTGGTTAAATAAATACCAAAGGGGGCATTGTACTCAATGACAGGTCTGATGAATGCAGGATACAGTGGAACAATGACTTCCTTGAACTTAGTTGCCATACCTTAGCTTATAAATTGCACAACATAGAATGAGTTCCTTACTACTGTAGACACATGATGGTCAAAGGCTAGATTACTGTCTATGCGTGTCTAAGTCGCTGACTTCTGGGTCAGATCTTAGGGATGTGTTGTCAATATGATAGTTACTAGGGGTGGATTACTTCCTGAAAGATACTATTATGCATTTCTTGTCATTTACTTTTAGTCCATGGCTCTGACAACAATTGTTTGTCTGTTTCAGCCCTTTCTGGAGAACATTTATGTCAGTAGGCAATCCAATGACAGCTCATAATTTGCAATCATCTACAAATTGAGTCAACCATAAGTCATTGACATTGGCCTTGACTTCAGAGAAGTAAATGCCAAAAAAGAAGTGGTCCTAGGACCCATCCCTGAGGGACTCCACTTGTGACTAGCCTCTTTGTAGAGATGGACTCCCCAGTTCTAACTTCCTGGGTCCTGTTTATGAGCCAGCTGGCTATCTACAGAGTGACCTAAAGGTTTGTACCTAGCCTCTTGAGTGTTATTTCATATTGTAGTTATACACCATGCAGTGGGGTATGAACCTAATGGTGCCATGCATATTTCAAACATTCAGCAGAGACTGATTTGTAACAGTTATTGTGATGAAGTTAAAAGCAACAGTTTTAGCCCAAGATGGCCTAAATGTTTGCCTTCTTCTGCACCAGAATTACCCTTTTTAAAAGTTGACTGGATGAAATCTTGGAGTAACAGGACAATACCTGTGGATATCTTTGCAGGATTCCCAGACCTTGTTTGTGGAAAATCTGGAATGTATTGTGGATGTATCTGTGTTCAGAGAAGAACCAGAGATAAACATCACCCTGATTAAAACTGGGAAAGTATAATACGAGAATAATAAGAATGTATTTTTTTCTCATTGAATGACTTGGCTAAAGCAGACGTACATTGGTTTTGATGTTATTCCACTGTAAATAAAGTGCACTAAAACTGAAGCACTGTCTCCAGTGTATGTTGCAAATTCCACACTGTATAATAAAGCTACACCTACTGGGACCAAAGAGTCATCTGCAAAGTGTAGTGTCTAATTCTCTTAATCAAGTCCTCTGAATTCATTATATATCATCTTAGTTTATAAGTTCATGGGTATTTACTAGGCATGCAGCGAAGGAGACCATTCAGGAGCCCAGCACAGTTTTCAATTGCCTTAGACCACTGCCTGGTTAAGTGACAGTAGACCTGGACATCAGGAAGTACCTCAGTAACATGTCATAGCCCCAAATCTTCTCCACTAACTGTCAGATATCCTATACCCTTAACCACTGCTTCCATCTTATTTTCTATAAAAATAGTTAAGGATTCTGTTTTTGTCCTTACAAAACCATGGTGAATCTTAAATGAATGTTAATGTCACATTTGTTTACTTTCTGGAATAGCATAAACATAAGCCAGTTTATGAGATTCCTTGGCAAGATATTCATAAAATAGTTCTATCATTCAGACCTTCTGTAAACAGGTTATATAAAGCTAAATCAACCATCTTATAGGCAATAATTAGTTCTGGCTTAAAACTGTTTTATAAAAAGAATCATTTGATAAAACCTAAAACATTTTATCAACATAATTGTTAATACTCATAATAATCACTGAGCTACCTTTATAAAAATTTCATAGAATGAATGTCTCTATTTTTATTAAATTAATAAAACAGTCAACATTTCTGTTATTATTAAACACATTCAAATCACCTTTTAATTCAGAATTTAAGCTTTGTATAGAGAGAGTTGTTTGGTGCTGTTTTAATAAAACATAAACATTCAATTTGCATGTGCTCTTGTTTGTAAGTATTTTAAAAATTGTATTTTATGTTTTGGAAAGAGTTACACCTGGAGTTATGGGTGGTGGTATGAAGAATCACTTTGATAGTCACAAACATTTTTGGTAGACATAGGTTAATAGGTTCATTATTAAAATCAAATAGAAGAAAGGCCCTTACCATATCCTGGCAGGCTACAAAACTGCCTGTGTAAACCCAGGAATGCCATACTGCCTTTTTAAATGAACTACGTTGTCTTAGCATTAAACCCAACACCATTTTCTTGGGCAAAGTCAACTATCCAGCTATACAGAGGGAAACATATACCATCTCAAGTTTGCAAGCTCAGAGATTCCTGGAGTTGTCAATACAAAAGCCCTGAAACAACTAGTTAGAGTACCCATTAAGGGAAACAGCATGTTTGACCTTGTCCTCATTGGGTGAATTATACTCCAGCCATATTATAACATCATCACTAATTAGGGCTGACCACAAAGCAGTTTTCTTTGAAATAAAATTAAAACCAAGGACTCCCTTTGCCCCTGTTACTTTTTAGAAACCTCTCCACAGCAAACCTTCTACTTCTCCGTGACACCCAGTCAACACTTAAATCACCTCCCGACCCAGAAAGCTCTGCTCTAACATACACTGCTAATTTACATCAACATGTACACAACTGCATTGAAGCAGCTGCACCCAGCAGAAGCAAATGCAGGTGAGACCCAAAAAACACACTGCTCTGGTGGAACCACAGCATCAGTAAACTTCATGACAAGGTGAGGAAAATGATATCCAAAAATAAGAAGTACAAGAACTAGCAGAAAAGGAATTCCATCATTAATTTAAACAAGCAACTTATGAACCTGATTAAAACTGCCAAGACCAAATCTGAGAAAAAAAATAGCCACTCAGGCCAAGGACAACCACAAGGCCCTTTTCAGCTATTTCCACAATCTCAAAGGCAATATGCAGCAGTGTACTGAGCTGACTGTAAACAGCACACCTATACTTAAGCTCAGGATATAGCAAAATTCACCCCTCTTTCATGCTTGGTAATCTCACAGGAAATATTAGAAACCTACACATCCCCAGCTAACACACAGCACCAGACCCTGCAGGTGCCCTCAAAGGCCAAAAACACAGTATCTATGGGCCCTGATAACATCTCAGGATGCAGCCAAATAAGATAAGTCACAATGTTACACACTGTTCAACCTCAGCATCCAGGCTTTGTGCCAAGTAAATGTTTCTCAAAGAATCCCATTCTCTGGGACAGGCTCCCCATCCATGTGAAGCACAGTTCCTCCCTACTTTATTTAAGTGCAACTTGGACCAATAGATGGGTAATCAGAAATTCACCCCTGGTCTGGCACCCAGTAAATCACCCCTATATAAATCAAATTTGTGGGTCACATTTGGGTTGCATGGTTAGGCTTTTAAGGGTCCTAGTGGTTGTTATCGTACTGATGAACCTATAACCTATGACAGCAGCAGTCATACCCCTGCACACAGGAGGAGCATCCACTGATCTGGGTAATTACCAATCTATACATCTGAACAGCCTCATAAAACCACAGAAAGACTTATTATGGAATTAATCAGTAAAGAGAAAGGAAACCCATCCCAGTTTGGCTTCATCAAAGATGAGCAATGCCTTCTCAACTTAGTCGACTTTTTCAGAAAATAGGTCACCAAATTGATAGACAATGGGAAGAGAGTACACGCTGTCTTCTTTGACCTGGCCAAAGTTCTTGACACAGTACCCCACTCAGGCATTGATGAAAAGCTTGCTAAATTAGGAACAAACCTCTGTGTCACCCACTGACTTGCAAACTGACACATAGAGGGGACACATGTATAAGTCCAGAAATGCCACAACTCCTACACATACACATCTCTACCACTCAATGCAATACTGAACTGGTAGTTCAAAGCTTACAGGCTGCTCTAAAGAGTCTTGGATAACTGTGCACAGAGTGTATGCTGGGGCCTAATGTGTGAATCTTTATTTTCTGCTGAAGTTTCAGTTCAGTTTAGTTATCCACTAAAATAAATGTATGACCATGCACACTGAATAAGACATTTGCCAGTCTGTTCAGTCTGGAATTAGCTGCCCAAGGAGGAGGGTAGCTAGTCACATCAATTAGTTGCTCAAAGTTTGAACTCTGCAGAGTTATGTATATTCAAAGATGTTGTTGACACCTCCTGTAAGGTGATAGAGAGGGTTATCAGGTTGAGATGAAAATGGACCTACTTTATTAATCCCTTCTCACTTAATCAAGATTTAAATAATCATAACTAATCTGTCACATAATTTCATTCACAACTGACAGCACAAAAAAAATACCAAACTCTCAGTTGGAGCAGGAGGTTAAGGTTGTGATTAATAAATCTTCTGGTAAATGGTTTGAATCCCCCCAACCATTATTTTCCTACTGTATGACCTTGAGGAAGTCACTTAACCAGACAGTGCTTGAGGGCAACTCAGAATTTGGCTAGAGTCCATAATGGACCTGTAAACCTAATAGCTAGTAGCTACTACCTATGTTAAAAAAATAAATACATTATCATTTCTGCAAAAGGTAGGCCCCCCTGTACTCCAGACCCATGGCCTATACATTTACTAACTCCAAGGTTGCACAAACTTGGAGAAAATAGAAAACATAACAGAAACACAAAACTAATTTTCTTGCTTTGATCTGACTCCCATGACCAAACTACAAACCGCAGTATGTGTAAGACAAGTCCCAACATGCTAACATGTCAGCAACATAAACATGCAATCTTTCGTCTGCAATGTTCTGTGATATAACAATATGTAGTACTATCACCTGTAATGTTACCACTGGAAATGCATTCCTGCAGAAAATGCCAGGGAGAGTGGTGAAAGTAAGGAGCAGACAAGGCCGATAACGCATTAAATGTTAAATTATTTCAGCGCACAATTCAGTTGACTGAAACATTAAAGGTTCCACAATTACTATTTCATTTTCAGAATGTTATGCAGCAATCCTTTCTCCTTCAATTTGTCTTATGATAGCAGTACCCATAACTAATTAAATCCACATGTTCCTGAAGTAGGTTGCCATCATGAAGGATTTCTGTTTCTTGTTATGTTAGATACAAAGCACGTCGCACAATCCCTCTTTAGTGATCATCTGCCTTTGTTCATGTTAATTATTAGATTTTTTTTCAAGCCTAGTCATGCAAGGTTTCTTATCTTTACTAATTAAAAAGTGATACCCATCCACTGAGTTAGACATGGTAGGACTGTCATGTCTATTTTCTTTGCCTCTTTCCCTTATTATCTTGATTTTAGACCCCAGGACATACATCTTTTTGTCTAACATTTTCTGTGAATTATCAGGTTTATGACATCTGCCAGTGCAATGCTGTGTAGCACATGTATCACATGACTTGGCACCATCCTAACTCTTCAGCTCTTACCTGATATCCTGGATGTTATGCCAATATATGTGCTGTTGCTACTGGATAATAAGGATAAGTGATTAACTGCTTCATGACAGAAAGAGTCCAGCACAGTGACACAGTGGTTGTATTCTTACCTCAAAGTGATTGGGTCACCGGTTCGGTTCTCAGGTGGGGTGTGTTTTGTGCAGTCTTCACATCTTCTGCCTGCCAGTTAAAACAGAGGACTAATGCTATTTGCTCTTAACAGGCTGCTTCCTATGGTACAGTGTTTGATTTCTTCAGTATTTATTTGCCTACTCTTGAGCATACCACTTAACCATACAATGCTTTGGCGCAACTGGGCATTTGGACTAGGCTCTTCAGTGATCTCCTGGACTACATGTCTTGTAGCTAGCTATGAAACTGTGAACTTTCCTTTGTCTCTGTGGGTTTTGACTGGGGGAGCTAGTTTTCTCTGACACTAGAAAGGGGCTGTAGATGACGTGATGATGTTCCAAACTATTAACATAGGTGTTAGTATGTGTGTGTGTGTGTGTGTGTGTGTGTGTGTGTGTGTGTGTGTGTGTGTGTGTGTGTGTGTGTGTGTGTGTTTGTGTGTGTGTGTGTGCACATGTCTTCTGCAATGGGTTGCATACCATTTAGTATTATGTTCTCTGACTTTCATACACTGAGTGCCAGGATAAGTTCTTTCTGTCCTGTAACCTTGAACTGAGTTAAGTAGTTAACCACAGAATAAATGAAGGAAAGACTGAAGGATGCATTAAATGCAAGGCAGAAAGAGGAAGAAAGGAGAAACATAAATAAATAATGGGATTAAGAAAGACATGCCCCAGGATTCAGCAAGCTCTGCATGGTGTGCAGGAATAGTGCAAGAGCTGCTGCACGCAATATGCCAGACGAGCGATCCAGAAACGAGCTCCCGGGATGTGCACGAGCACTCCTACACAATTCCTGTACAGACATCACTGCTATATGGTAACTGCCACATTTGCTGGTGAAAACAAGCAAATGAGGTGAATTAGCGATCCAGGAAGCAGGCAGGCATCTGTGCAGGAATAGTGTTACCTGCAGAAATGTAATCAGTTACTAACCGAATACATTTTTGCAAATTACAAAACGGATGCATGACAGCTCCAAAGAAAGCATGTATTCAATGTAGTAGGCATGCCAGTGGCCAAATATATGGCCATTGGCATGGGAATTAGTAGCAAAATTATAAAAAATAACTTTTTTTGGCCGATTTCATCCGTTTAAGTGTAGGGCAGTGGTGCGCAAACGGGATTGGCCCGAAAATATGAAAAAAAGTTGGAAGTAAGCTTTTAAACATAAATCTGCATTTTGCCATGATAGTCAATAGCATACATAAGACAACAATACCAGGGAATAGTGGTTGCTAAGGGGGAAGGCTCAGTGTGAGTGTGGTAACTATGAATTAGCATCCTGTTTTATGCAAATGAGGGGATTGATACTGAATCACAGAATTCCACCATGGTATAAGAAGTAAATGACCTCATAAGGGGGAGTGTCATGCATGCTGTAAGCTTGTTGGAGCTATGTGGCCTGTGTTTGCCCTTAGCTAAGCACAGCTAAGGAAGGCTGTGTGTCTGAGGCTGCCTAGCAGTGTTTACACGGCCTAAATGGGTGTGCACACCATGCACCAGGTTTAAAAAAACCCCACAGGAAATAGCAGCTTTGCTCACATCTGAGCACTGTGTATGTGCTGTGTGCCTTGGAGCTTAAACAGGAAGGCAATGGGAAGGGAAAACAGCAGTAGGAAGGCAATCAAGGAGAACCAGCATAGCTGGCAGGTGAAATGTATCAGAATCAGCCAATTACACAGGCAGCAGCCCAGGCCAGCACACTACTATAAACTATGCAAACACCTGTCACTCTTTTTTTCCCACAAACTCTACACCACTGATGTACACAGACGGGGAAATTTTATCTGACAAAACTAACAAAATGTTAGGGGCTGCTGTTGCTCTCATGCATCGATATGTGGAAGAGACTGGGGCTGGTGAGGATGTGAATGCTGATGACCAACCCACAGTGAGGAGGAGGAGAAGAGTGTACAGACCCAGGGTAGCCTACCATGAGCTACATGAGCTGGAGATAATGAACCACTATATGGTGGACAGGGACATTCTACAGCAAATTGTTGAGCTGTGCCAGCCCAGCCTCACACACAGAACCAACAGAGGGGAACCCATCCCAGTGGATACCAAGGTATATGTAGGCTTAAGAATACTAGCCACAGGTACCTTCCAAAGGCCAACTGGGGATATCATGGGGATCTCACAGGCATCAGCATCCAGGGTACTCCACCAGTTCCTGGATGTCATGTCAGCACATGCCAGTCAGCACATATATTTCCTCAACACCTGTGAGGCATTGACCAGCAATATGCGTCACTTCCACCAAATAGCAGAATACCCTGAGGTAGTGGGTGCTATAGACTGCACGCATATACACATCAAAGCACCACCTGGTGAGCGAGGTAGGTTCTACATAAACCGCAAGGACTTCCCCTCCATCAACTGCCAGGTTGTATGCGATGCCCAGGGCATTATCTTGAATGTGTGTGCTGGCAGCCCTGGAAGCTATCACAACTCCCACATCTGGCATATGACACAGCTGTACCAGACATTTGCCAGTGGGCTACATTCTATATGGCCACCTAGTGGGGGATGGTGGTTATGCACTAGAGCCGTAGTTGATGACACCCATCAGAAATGCACACAAACACACAAACAAGAACTCCATAATGAGGCATACGCACAAACCAGAATTATAATAGAGTATGTGTTTGGGATGCTCAAGTCATGGTTCCACTGCCTGGACATATCCGGTGGAGCCTTGCAGTACTCTCCAGCTAGATACAAATGTTCATTGTATGTGCCATGCTACACAATATGGTACTGCGAAAACAACTGCAGCAGGAACAACACAGGGCAAGGCCACACAGCCCCCACCATTGCCAAGGCCATCACAGGCACAGAGGGACTTGTAGAAGGAACAACCTGAGCCTGCCAATGTAGGCAGAAGGAGGAGTGCCCAGTATACCCAGGCTTTGACAAAGAGGCAATGCATAGCACATAAACTGACACGGTAGGGACCCAGGGAATGACACCTCTCTCTGACTCGCACATACAGTAAAAGGAATGCCAAACATGACACTACCTGTGCTTTACCATGTATTGGGAGTGTACTATGAGCATATGACATAGTCAGTGCTCCAGCACCATCCTCAGTACTGGCACACCCACAAGGTAAGTCACTCTTCCTATCAATTGCTGAACGGAGTAGTATGTCCTGCTAGTTGTATCTATGGTATGGATGTGAGCATGCAAGGGAATTGGGTGGCTGAATGAGATGGCAGCAGATAGTGGACACCTATATGGGCAGCATGAAATCCATAACAAATACTGGTGTCAACACACTAGGCAGTACTAGACAAGGTGACAAATCCCACTGCAGAACATGTGGTGGCCCAAATGTGTGTCCATAGGAAACTCACATACATGTCACTGAGGCTCACATACCCAACACCAGCCTCAGCCAGCAGGACAGGTGTAGATGACCATAAAGAAAGGCTGTGCTAAGGCCTCCAATTGATGAAAGTAGTGAACAGCCCCCCTCCAGACCTACACAGACAGACTACAACAGGTCTGGCAGTTGTATGTTAGTTCCGAAGAGTAAGAAGTCTGAAACTGAAATGTAGGTCAATAAAACCATAGCTCTGTACTCTACTGATATACCTCTAGTCTACATGATAGGTCAGAATACAAAATGAAATGAAAGCCAACAGAGTACCTGAAATACCAGTACAGTCATAGCAAATGTTTATAGTTGTCAGGTGTGCCACCCCCCCCCCCCATAATCCTATGTAGAAATGCAGTAACATGTACATGTGGGTTTAATAACAGTGGAGCACAGATTACCTGAGCTGACCCAATTTACAGGATAGATTGTTGCATGTGTACAATATGCAGGGGTCCATGTGTTAGGTGGTTGTGTGTTCAATATTGTCTGAAAGTGGTCAGCATGGAGGGTTATGTCTCGGTGGCCTATGGCCAGTACTGTTGATGACAGGGCCATGTTTCACCAACTGAATGTGGGCCCAGACATACACACAGTACACAGGTGGAAGTACCCTAGACAGAGTACATAAAATGTAACTGTCAGCTGCACACACCTTTGGAATTGTACATACAGATTAGCAGCACATTAGTTGTCCGTATAGTATGGAATACTGGTGTAGTCTGGCCAATCACTGGCAGACCACAAAAGGCACAGTTATAAAGTAATGAGAGACTGCCTATGTCCCCGCACAAGGCAGCATAAGGGGAATGTCCCAGGTATATCTGTGAGTCAGCTGCAAGAAGCTTCCATATCACACATGCACTCAGCTCACCCCACCATCAGCCACAGGTTTATCACAGGTCATATACCTGCTGTTGGGAATGAGTACAGTATGACCCCACTTCTGTATGGAAATACCCACAGAATGCAGCATGCTGAAGAGGTGTCCCATGCAGGTGTGCCCCTAGCTGTAAGCAGCACCCTGCCAGCATCCAGACCAATGGATTACTATGGACAGGAACTATTGCTATTAACACCTCGCACACCTAAACTGTCACCCCAGGGGAAAGCAGTGGCTCACAGCCTGGGAATGTAGGAGAGACAGAATGCACTGGCCTGCTACAGATGGCCTGCCTCAATACCAAATGCCCTACAGTCCTCTGTCAAATACCTGTGCCTCACCCATACTGTCAATGTATGATACCTCATGGGTTCCCAACAAACAACATAACACAGTCCACAGAACACAAATGGAAGGCCATGTTGACAAATCCCAGTAGCATGCACACTACTGCATGAACTGTGGACCAACCCCTAAATACCGCTTACATGAAAGAGCAACTGTAGGGATACTTCTCAGATATTGCTTGCATAATGTTAGCAAGAGGACAGAATAACAGAGTGGGGGGTGTAGAAGCATGGACGTCATGGAGTGTGTGAGGTCTAAAACTCTAATGTGTGCCCATACTACCCCTGCCTGCAAACCCAGTAATGGGTGGCTACAAACCTGCTTGTAAACCACAATGTGAAGGGGAACTGACCAGAAATATGAGCCCTGCCACTGGGTAACCTGTGTGAATCTGTACAGCTGTGAGGTATGGCCACAGCAGGATACGCCATCCTGTCACGTCGATAGATGTACAAGCATGGGATCCTCAGCCACCACAGTACCAAGGTGCTGGACCATTTACACAGACCCATTAGTAAGTGTCTGCAGCTACCCTTCCAGAATGGCATGAGTGCGGTTCATAGGTTCATAGGTTGGTACTAGGGTATCGGCCTTAGGGCCTATACAAGCCTAGCCATAACAATTCCATGGCTATTTCTTCCCACAATATTTACTTCCCTGGACCCATCTAGCAGGGCGACTGACGTGATCCCTGGGGTGAATTTCCTATCTCCCATTCTCCCATCCAGTCATCAAAGTTCCTTTTGAAGAGGGCAAAATAGTATCCCTACTAAAAGAACTCCAGCTCTCATCAGGGAATATTCATCCCAGAACAAAAACAACTAATTCTAAACAATAAGCAACTGTGCCAGCATGCTTTCCTTACTATGTCAATATTGTCTCTCCTCTGTGCAGTTCCCCTACTGCCCGCAAGAATATGTAGGCTGCAGACCACAATACTGGACACAGCTTTATTCATCTTGTATTTCCCAGGAAATAACTGTGAGCAAATAAGTATATCTGTCAGTGGTTGATGACATAATACATCACAGTGTAAAACAGTACATATGCCTGAATATCTCTGCTAACATCAACTATGTAATACAAGCAGCACAGACAATAGTGACAGTATCCCACTATCTGTCACCCATTGTGACTCCATATTGTTAACCTATCTACAGATATCCTGCAGAAACAGGTTGCTAGCTGTAGGTGTAGAACACCAAATCCTGGACTGGAGTACAACCTACCTAGAATGGATTCACACACTCAATACAGAAGGCATGCTCCTACACTTAGAGAAATGAAGCCCATGTCTGACAACACAGTTTACTATACATATTTGTCAGTCGCAGATGTCTGTGCACACACACCACATTGTACACCATTCATGCTTTTCACACACATTGGATAGGAATACTCACACATATCGAAGGCCAACACGCTATAATGTCAAACATACACACACACAGATGTGGGGACGAGAGAGACAGACAGTGACAGAGAGATTTCCATCATGAGGCCTATCCCAACCACCACACATCCAATTGGCCAATATCACATGATGTGCTGATGTCAATCACTGTAGACATTGCTTTTGGTAGCCCTCAGCCCTATAGTGTCTGTGGTGCTTGTGATTACTGTGTAACACTATAGTACAAATCAGTATTCATCTAGCATTTGTATACCAGTTCTGTCAAATGTAAAGTTGTGTGTGACTGGGTGTGTGTGTGTGTTTCCAGGGGAATGGTTTATGGCCCATTTACACACACTGAACTGCCCATTGCCAATGTTTGCACTCCTGCTAATGTCAGTCACCTTGAAATAACCCTCTGGCCAAGTCTCAGCCCTATAAGCTGCGTGGCGCTTATGATACTTGTGTAATACTGTAGTGCAGAAGAATAGGTAGGAATTCTAATCCCAAACATGGCAACTGTGTGTGTGTGTGTGTGTGTGTGTGTGTGTGTGTGTGTGTGTGTGTGTGTGTGTGTGTGTGTGTGTGGAGATGAATGATTTTGAGGCCATTCACAGTCACTCCACCTCCCATTGCCCTACTTTATCAAGTCTGCTGATGTCAGTCACCTTGAAATAACCCTTTGGAGAAGTGCCAGCCCCATAAGCGGCATGGTGCTTGTGATAACTGTGTAATACTATAGCATAGTATACCAGTTAGGTAGGAGTTCTAATTCCCGAGATGGCAACTATGAAACTGTGTGTGTTTGTGTGAGAGAGTGTGTGTGTGTGTCTTTGATGATACCTGATTTTATGAACATTCACACTTATTACTCTCCCCTTACCCCTCCTATAGCACTGCTGCTGATGTTAGTCACTTTCAAAGATACCTGTGGAGAGCTCTCCAACATGTAAGCTCCATGGAGCTTATGAGAACTGTGTAATGCTATAGCATCGCATGCTATTTAGGTAGGAGTTTTAATCCCAGACATAGCAACTGTGAAACTGTGTGTGTTTGTGTAAGAGAGTGTATGTGTCTTTGATGATACCTAATTTTATGGACATTGACACTTACTACTTTCCTCTTACCCATCCTTTAGCACTGCTGCTGATGTTAGTCACCTTCAAAGATACCTGTGGAGTGCTCTCCAACATATAAGTTCCATAGCACTTGCAATAACTCCGTAATACTATAGTGTAGCATACTAGATAGGTAGAAGGTCTAATCTCCAAGACGGCAACTGTGAAACTGTGTGTGTGTTTGTGTGAGAGAGTGTGTGTGTGTCTTTGATGATACCTGATTTTATGGACATTCACACTTATTACTCTCCCTTTACCCCTCCTTTAGCACTGCTGCTGATGTTAATATCCTTCAAAGATACCTTGACACAGCTCTCCAACATGTAAGCTCCATAGCACGTGTCATAAATGCAAAGCAATGGAGTAGCAGTAACTACAAAGGTATGGGTTTGAATCTCATCTATGGAAAGTGTTTGTGCATGTACATATATATGTCTGTACCTCAAAGATTTTGGCCCCATTTATACCCAGTACACATCTCAGAGCCTGACTTTAGCAGTCCTGCAGATATCATCCACCTTAGAAGTACCTGTTGCCAACCCTAACCATGTCAGGTCAGTGGTGCATGTGGTAAATGCATAACATAATGGTCCATAAAGATTGTTAGATAGAGGGTTGAACCTCACCTCTGACAAATGTGAAAGTGTGTGTAGGGTAAAGTTATTTTGGGGATCTCTCACCCACTGTATCACCCAATTCCAGTATTTACAAAGGCTGGTGATGACCCTCACCTTAGAAGTACCTTGGGAAAACATCCATCCTATAAGCTCCATGGCACATGTAATAAATGCAATACACTATAGTAGCAATACATAGCTAAGTAGGGGTTTGAATCTCAGTACTGGCAAGTGTGTCTGTCTGTCATCAGTATCCTGTGTGGAGGTTGCTGTGATTGTGTAATACCAGGATCCATTGTGGAGTGGGGTTTGCTAAAATATTATGTTAAGGACCTAGTATATGTCTCAATGTCCATCTTACAAGGACAACATATGTCAAACACTGGAGAGGCTGGTGTAGACAATCCATAGCCCTACACTTGATATTATGGATTGGTGAACAATATAGGCAACCCTTCTATTACTCAGAGAACACTCTCCACCCACATCTCATACACAAACACACCTGGCTAGGCAACAATCACTATATTGGTAGTTCCCTGCATATTGCCTCACAGATAGAAACCATGGTGTGATTGCAGTGGACTACATGCCTGTTGACCACAACAGTGCCACTGACATCAGAAAGTACTTTGATGTGTTACATCTCCTGACTGAGTGTGTGCTATCCAGCAAGTAAAAGGACATGGCACCCTGTTCTTTCTCCGCAGTAGGCAAATAAATGCTTACAGTGGCCCTTTTGCTATGTTCCCCACTGGACACCTGCAACAACTGTAGAGTCTGCAAACGTAACCCATAAAGGGAATACTATGCCTTATACACATGTCCTGTATGAACAGATGCCACTAACTCCACTGAATACCTATATCATGCTGTCAATTTAAGTGCAAGCACAACCTCAGCTATGTAGCCAGGTCTCACCAAATGAGGTCAGGAATGCTACGTCAGAAGATAACAATCTGTCCAAACAACATGCCCCAGAGACCTCAAGTACACTTCCACACATCAAAGAAGATGCGTGTGGGACATGTGCACAACCCGGATACTGTCCACATTATGGAATATAGATCACATACATGGGAAGCAGTGCACATCACTGGCCACCCACAATAGTAACCCAGATGAGTGGATGGTGAATACAATACCCACCCCTGGGGACCACTCCAGGGACTATTGTCATGTGGCTTGATGCCAAGGTATTCCCTTTGCCTAGCCTTGTACAGCCTTCAGGCCCATTCAACTACTACACACCTGTGAAGCAATGAACCTATGCATCTCAGTACTGGCAAGTGTGTGTGTGTGTGTGTGTGTGTGTGTGTGTGTGTGTGTGTGCGCGTGCGTGTGTGTGTGTGTGTGTGTGTGTGTGTGTGTGTGTGTATGTGTCTGAAGAGATGAATGATTTTGAAGCCATTCACACTCTACACCTCCCATTGCCCTACGTTATCACACCTGCTGATGTCATTCACCTTGAAATAACCCTCTTGCCATCTTTCAGCCCTATAAGCTCTGTAACACTTGTGATAATGGTGTAATACTGTGGTGTAGCAAACTAGTTAGATAGGAGTTTTAATCCTGATCCTGCCAACTGTGATAATGTGCGTGTTTCTCTGAGAGAGACTGTGTGTGTCTTCGTTGACACCTGATTTTGTGGACATTCACACTTACTACACTTCCCTTACCCCTCCTTTAGCAGTGTTGCTGATGTCACTCACCTTCAAAGATACCTTTGGACAGCTCTCCAACATGTAAGCTCTGTGGCACGTGCAATAACTGCGTAACACCGTAATAGCAATACATGGTCAGGTAGGGGTTTGAGTGTGTGTTTGTGTGTGTGTCATCAGTATCCTGTGTGGGTGTTGGGGTGAGTGTGTAATGACAGGATCCATTGCAGTGTGGGTTTTGCTACATCATTATATTGAGGACCTATATGTCCCAATGTCCACATTACAAGGCCAACAGTTTTCAAACACTGTAGAAGTTGTTGTAAACAGTCTTCAGCCATAAATGTGTACAGCCATGTGCAATTACTATGTGACAGTATGGATTAGTAAACAATATAGGCAACCATTATAATATCCAGATACCACTATCCGCTCATGGATCATACACAAACATGCTTGGCTCTTACTCTCTTACTCCCTTCCTTTCTTACTTTGTCTTTGTCTCCCTCTCTCTCCCTTTATGGTGGATGTGGAAAAGTACATCTGTTTTGCATAGGCAGCAGCTTGAGTTTTGTAAGTAATGCTCATAATCAGCTGATGGCCTGTGCATGAATTGCAGTCCCCCACTTGCTAATTGCATGTGGACAAGCTGTAGTATCATTCCTATAGCCAATTGCATGAAAGCACACTCCTATAACTAAGCACTTCATGTGGGTTTTGGCCCTTTTCCTTCACCGTGAGCAGGACTTCATGTGGGTGTCTGATAAACAGCATCACAGAGGGTAGTTGGAAATACCTCTTACAACATACACTGTGGAGACAGGCCAACAAACAGGAGGGGGATGTTCCAGACATGGGGACAGAATGTAAGTATTGCTGTTCTACATTTGAAGCAATGTTGGTTTAACAGGGTTTGTGTGGATATGGCTGTTCTACATGATTTAACGTCTGGCATGACAGTGTTGTGTGATTGAGGAAATGCTCACCTGTAGGTCTACTGCAGACTGACCAGAGTTTGGAGTATTACATCTTGTGTGTTACTCACACATTTCCTATCTTTAGAAATGCAGTAGCAAGCTCTGATGATTGCATTCAGTACATGACATCCATGTGAGTTACTGACTTCATAACCCTCAGAAGAGATATGTCACAACAAAGCCTGTTACACCAAGAATTTTCTCAGTTTATCACAGCAATATGTCAATATTGGCCCTGTGTTTGTGCCTCTAGCCCCCAGGTCTGTCACCCTTTGTCCATATGTACAGTATATCATTATTTACTGGTATCATACCTAACAAGCCAGTGAGATATCATACTGCTGGACATGTTATGTATAGTAGGCCTTATATTTGAGGACAAATCCTGGACATTCTGTTGTAGTCTGTACAGTAGTGAGGTATGTGTACTTATAGTGATTGCTGACAGAGTGTCAGTATTGTGTAGCAGTGTATTATGAATATGTTACTTGGCCTGTGTACAGACTGTGGTAGATATTAGTGTTCTTGGTCCTGTTCTATCTGATGTTGCATGCTGCTCCAGTTTCTGGTACCCTATCAGCATATATGTTTGTAGGGCCCGACTGAGACATGTCCCATACCACAGTCAGGCATCAGACTATACTGTGTATTGGGCCAGTATATGTAGGGTTAGTGTGTGAGTGGCAAATATGAGGATGGTTTTGTACTATTAATTAGGCTTACCATAATGTGACTGTGACTGTATTGAGATTGGTTGTGGGTATGCACTTTCACACTGGCGTATGTTACTCCGTGCTGTTACATGCCTGTAGTGCCTGCTATATTTGCAACTACATGTGTATTCCCCCATAGGAAACTTGGGTCAGTGTTGTGGCAGTCTGCCTGTAGTTTACACAGTGCTTTGTGACATGCCTAGCAGCTCAGTGTATTTACCTAGTGTGATGTTATGTCCAGATATTTGTCAGATGTACTGTTGCCTGGCCACCATATGTGTTATGTATTTCTGAAAAAACAGTGGGATGCTGTGAAGATGTATGTCACTAACTAGTGGGAAGTATGGGGTTTGGGACCTCTGCTCCTCCAGTTAATATGTTTTAGGACAGACAGGAGGGTGTGAATGCATCAACTGTGTGAGCTTATATATTCCAGTATGTGTGTGATATCCCCATTGTCATGGCTGTAAACATCCCCTTTGTCAGGCTTAGTCCACACATCTTGCACTAAGGAGTTCTGTGTATACCTCTGGACTGACCAGATTGTGTCAGACTGTCCACATTTATTGGTCATATCTCTGCTGCATTCCACAGGATCATTACTGTGATTTTTGTGGTACTTCACTATGACGATCTTATGATGTCTGTCAGTAAATGATGGCGTACATGTCAGTATCAGAAATGACTTCCTACACAACATGTCTGTTGACTCAACCCCTGTTACTGTAGCAACATTCTACAGTTATACCTGCAATACATACATTACATTACCTTGCACTAAGAGATTGTGACTTTTGGTGCTGAGGTATGACTCCACTACATGTTATGGACATATATATATATATATATATATATATATATATATATATATATATATGAATATATATATATATATATATATATAAATATATACATATATATATATATATATATATATATATATATATATATATGTGTGTGTGTGTGTATGTACATGTATACATATATCTACATATGTATATATATATATATATATATATATATATATATATATATATATATATATGTATATATGTATATATATATATATATATATATATATATATATATATATATATATATATATATATGTATATATCTTATGTGTAAACATGAGTGTTGTATATACCTTCCCAGATGTATCCCACCATATTTATCTATGTGTATATTTAGATATAAAAACATGACTGATTCAACACTATTTTCACTTACAAGTACTAAACAATTGTAGTAGTCAAATCAGTTGTTCACTACTATTCAGTATGTGTACTGAATGATATATTTGAAAAAACAGACATCGTCACAACTCTGATGGCTTAGTGGTTAACTGCTGTGACTATAGTGTACAGGGTTCTGGGTTCAAGAACTGCAAGGGCTGTTTATTTTGTTGCTAGGCAGAACAAGGAATGCTGGCTACAGATTGGTTAAGGCAGTTTTGAGCAGCTTTAAGTGGGTTTGCAAGAGTTTGCATGACGGCAAGCGATGCTAAAGTACGGTTAAATGAATAAGTGCTTACACAGTGTAGGCTTTGTTTACCAGTGTGCAAATGTGCTTAGCATTTACATTTAAGCAATGCTTACACCTGCTAAGCATAGCTCAGCCCTGGTAACCAGTGATCACATTCTAGTCTGATAAAATAGCAGGGTAATGACATATTTAATAAGTGTATTTAATTCCATGTACATAACATGCTTCTATGTGCTGTCATTACAGTAGCAAGGGGTGTGAGTATACTGTATGGGACACCTGAGTATACATGGCTAGTACAACAATCTTTTCTTTTTGTATGTCTTTCATACACGGGTAGTATCCCAGGTTATATGCAGTCACACTTGCATGTATTGTATCATTACGTTACTACTTTTAACAGTGCTTTTCCAAGTAAGACTAGATTGCAGATTGTAGTACTGGAACCATACACCCCTCCAATCAAAGCCGGACTCTGAGTACTAACTATCACTTTCTTGGTGTGTGAGCTGTATGTTATTAAGTATCTGCCATGTTCAATCCGGAATTAATGGACATGCTCCACCTGAAAAAATCCAAATCCACCAGAGTCAGAAGAGCGAGAGACTTGAACCTCAACACAGAAATAAATAGGACATGCTGGAGGGACAGATTCATAACCCAGAGGCTCCCTACACTCTGGAACAGAATCCCAGTCCATGTTAGGCAGAGCCCCTCACTGACTCTTTTCAAGAGAAATCTTGACGAGTGGATGGGAGATCGTAGGTTTACCCCAGGGGTCATCTCTGTGTCACTACTAGACAGAGGCACAGTAAACTAAACCCTAAATGGGCACAGTATTATCATTCCAAGGGGTGGCGGAAGCCACACACACTCTGGCTAGGCTTATAAATGCCTTAGGGCAGATAGCCTAGTATGAACCTATGAACACAGATACCTACAACACAGACTGAATACATTATGGAGACTACAATCAGTCAGTGTTAATAACAGCTATAATGCATTATGGCTGGACAGCTACACACCCTGATATGTAAGCATTAAAAATTCCAGCTGAAAACATGTTCAACAGCATTACATTGCTAAACCTTAGTACATTCACCCTGTGCATCAGAACCATATTAGCATGTCCCTGCATTGATGGTATGGATGACAGGGGTGTGGCACAGGTGTCATCATATGCACATGGTGTGTTGTGTGTTTGCCAGAGACCTAGGCTGAGCTGTTTAGTTGGTACCAAGTGTGTGTTAGGGGGGTTCATTATCAATTGGGCTGTGCAGATGTGGTGTGTGTAGGTATGGAGGTGCCCTTGCTGTGTTGGTGATGTGTGTGTGTATGTATGCACACAGTTTTGCCATGTGGCTGCCCTATACAGGGGGTTGTTGGACAGCTGCAGACTGTACATGGCAGCGTGTACAGTTCACTGTGTCCGACCACAGACATGGGAACTGTGCCTGCCAGGGGTTCCACAGGTACTACCAGTTAGAAGCCCAGATATGCTACTCTCCCCTGATGATGACAATTGGCCGTTGGATCTGCACCCATGTTGGGACCGGCCAGGATCACATGCACATGGCCTGCTGCATTGTGGTGTGGACAGCATGCCCCCTGCAGTGCTGGTGCTGATACTGCCACTACGGGAGCGACTGTGACTTGTTGCACGTCCATGTAGACCTCAACCTGTTGGTGTTGCTGACCTATGTCCATGTGGCTGATGCCCTACTCACACCATATGCTCTAATATAGACACCACATGGTCGAGGATTCCCACCATCTCACCTAACCGTCTATACAGGACGTCTGCAAAATAACAGTGGGCACCTGCAAGATCACGGATATTGTCAAATACAGCAGAATGAGTAGCCCTTTAACATTCCATACATGCCTGTGCCTCCATGATGGCCTGAAAAATGCTTCTGGTGACACCTGCTGTGGCACGTCTGCCAGGGGCATGATGGCCAGCAGCCCTCCTATGAGTACCCCATGTACATCTGCCTGTGTGGTACCTAGCTGGTCATCTGGCTATGGCTGCTGTGTACAGACACACTTACCATAGTCCCCATACTGTCCTGTCCCATGCCATCACCTGCTAACTGTCCCTCATCTATGGCCACTGGTGATGGGGCATGTATGAGTACTGTGACTATGTGCAGGGAATGGGTGGATAAAAGTGGGATGTCAACCAATGGCACAGCTTCAGCCGCTGACAACCCTGCCTGTGTCTCACTATACCTATCATCATTGTCAGAGTCTGTATGGACACTAACATCAGTTTGCCTGCAGGAGGGACCCTGACCCACCTTGTCACCTGTGAGGGGAAAACAAAAAATGCAATTTAAGACCTGTACATTATTGCTTCCCTCTACACACACACACACACACACACACACACACACACACACACACACACACACACACACACACACACACACACACACACACACACTTACAGGTGAGGAGGCATAAAGATATTACACAGACCTCTCATTACCCAACAGTCAACATGCATGACATATGGCACTCAACAGCATGCACTGCAGCTATACTCAATCCTTGTTACCAATATTATACATCTCTATGATGCATGAGTTGTGTTAGTAGGTCATGCCCCTTCCCCTGGAACACACTGCACCCATGTACACAGTATTGCTGTGCACCTGTACAGCACCCTGGCATGTACTGTGCACCATTGCTGAATGTGTATATGTGTAGCAGATATGTTTGCTCTGAAGCTCACAGCCCCTGTGTGTTTGTCTGACAGATACCTTGGATGATATTTGGACTGATGTCAGTAATTAATGCCTGTCCTTTGATTTGCAGATCTCATCATCAGCAGTGGATGTATGTGCAATAAAATCCAGTTACACTGACAACCTTCAAAGCTTAATGTGGATATAAGGAGTGTACCCACCCTTGTTGACATGCCAGCCTCTTCTATGATATGCAGTGGGGCCACAATACTGCATTTGTTTACATTACACACACCTGATATGTGACATATGACCTGTGCAGTCCAATGCAGTATCAAACAAATGCATTAGTCATGCAGATGCTGAATAAGATGCATACAATATGTGGGTTGCATAAGTGTGCACACCCTTAACACAATGGTTTGTTGAATCACCTGTTAAGTGAACTACAGCAGTCACTATTCCTGGAAGGGGTATACTAGCATGGCCCATCTTCACTTCACATAATTTGGTCACGCCACCCTACAAATGTTCCCCAACTCTGCCGGATTGCAAAGTCAGCTCATGTGCACAGCCCTCGGAGGTCACACAGTGCCTTCACTATTGCTGTGAAGTCAGGGTTATGTCTGGCACAATTCATGACCTTGACTGTGTTCAGATACAGGCATTCTTAGCGAGCTTTGGATGTATGCTTCAGTTCACTGTTGTGTTTCAGGATGCACCCCTCCCCATCCTTAGCCTTATTGCAGATGCTTGACAACTATGGGTCACACATGAGTGTCATTTTGCAGTGTTCCAAATGCAGAACGCCATGCCTACCAGCCTAGTTCCTGCTAATGAACAGCAAACCTAAAGGTGTAAACTGGCACCAGCAAGCTAAAAATTGGGGATGGAGGCCCTGAGGTGGAGTCAGGTTTTGCTTGTGCACCATACGTATCTTTATGAATACTGTCTCTAGGTTTAAGCCTTGGTCTCATGACACCATTACACATTGCAACACATGCCTTTGGGAGATGTGATGTTATGCTTATGCTACCTGTAGAGAGCCCTGGATGATGTATCATGTACGATAACTCTTCCATCTGATTATCCTAACCCATAGGCCACACTTATGCAAAGTCCAGGCGATTGTTGACACAGGTACTGCACAGGCAGTACTTCCTAGACATTCCTGCAAGTCCCGTAGTGTTGTCGCATGTTTCTAGGCAGCCTCCATGACCAGTTTGCAACATGTGTTGTCATCTGTCTTGGATGGGCATCGGTTTATTTTCTACATTAATGTTGTCCCATACTTCATACACACATACATGACTGTCTGCACTGTTTGCCATTGTATATGCAATAGTGAGGTAAGGCTACTTCTCCCACTCCTGAGTGCTACCTTTCAGACATGGGATCCATTCCATGGTTTGTAAGATGTGTGCAAGCTATGGCTGCCTCTGTTGCAGGTGAGTGGGCAAATGTCATGGACATACTTCTTGGACAGTAGACCGTTATTTGGTGTGACATTGAGGCCCTGTACTTGATGGAAGGTGTGTACCCAAGAAGAGTGAATGCTGTTAGTACCGCAAAAGCTGCTTCCACAATATCTTATCTGGAGTGTGTGCACAAATATGCTTCCAGTGTTTGTTAAGGTATGTATTCTCCATATTTGTTGTCCTAATATAGGATTCCATATTACACATTCATTGCTCATGTTAGGATTACATTACAGGTTGTAAAATGTGTGGCATGTGGTATTATGATTTGCTGTTGTTTAGATCAGGAACAGTTGCCATTGTAATAGTGGTGTATACACTGTTGCAGCCACTGTATAAGGGTAATGTTTCAGACATGTCCCTACTGTAGGCCATTTGTCCCACCATTATGTTCATCTCTGTCCATACAGCTTGCATTGACAGGTTCTTAGGTATACTGCAGGACTCTTACATGCCTTTCAGATCTGCCACCACGGTGACCACTGTGATGCAGTGCAGTTAACAGCAACAATAAGTGAATATGTACAGCATGCATTATGGGTAGGTGTGCTAAATGTGTACATGGCAAATACCATGGCGTAACATGGCTGGTGTATTGGCAAATCTGAACAAAACAACTCCATACTCACCAACTACAGGCTGCTGCCCCAGTTGTATACCAGAAGGACCTACAGAGATGTGTGAGAGACGTAATGTCAGTAGCTACACCTGTGGCATTGGTACAGGGTGGGAGCAACATTTCAGCACATCAACAGTACAAACCCACAATACTAGAGATTATGCACATCTGTTCATTTCTACACTGCAGCAACAGACAATGTTATCTGACATATGCATGTAGATACTTTACAGATGAAGATGGATAAGCAACAGTGGTCTACTAATTTGCCCTGGGGCCTTACCTGCATGCTCCTTGACCATTGTGTGGGTGGCACCCACCTCCACAATGCTATCTTCAGGTTCCTGGCTTGGCTGGCAGGCGGGTGCCACAAGGCTGGTGAGAAGCTCTTCAGCATGTGTCAGTGGGGGCTGGATGGCATGACCCCCACCTGTGGCAGGTTGGTGCCTCCTAACAGCAGCAGCACACTGACGGGTGTGGTGGATCAGACTGGTGCACTGATGCCGCACCTGCTCATAACTTTGGTTATGCAGGCCGACATCATTTATCTTGTGGATGAGCTCATTCCACAGGGTGGTCCTCTCCTGCAGATCATGGGCCCTATGGCCAAATAGGGTTCTGTGATGTAGTACGATGAAGTTTATAATGACAACATTTTCCTGGGGTGTATATGCAGGGAGCCACTCCCGGGACATTGTACCTGGAAGACATAAACTGGAAAAAAGGTCGGAGGACCTCATACTGCAAGGATATAAAAGTTGTTAGTTGACATCTCCCCCCCCACCATATCTGCAACAATAATCTATACACACAAATCAATGGGTATGTTTACACCAAACCTGCTGTTCAGACATATGTCCTATTGTTCAACAAATATTGAAATGTGCTTCTATTCATGTTCCATGTTGAAACACTATCATTGGTGGCCTGTCGCTATCAATGTAATCTGCATGCCAATGTAATGACCACTGTGGTTCCATATATGCATGTGTTCTTTTTGCCATGCACCTGTTCCAAATCTGGTGTTTTAGGTTAATGGGAATATCTATGCATGCTGTTATAACTAATCCTGGATTGTGTTGACTATTACTAACCCACATATGTTCTACAACTGCATCACCATAGCATGTCTGGGAAGGCCATTCCCAGTGGACTAACCTCTCCCACCTCATCTGGCCATGGCACTGGGCCCCAGCACATCTGGGACCCACCCCTGGACCTCCTCATCCTTTGGTAATGCACCAAGGGGCTTGTCCCCCCTGGGAGTGGGTGTGGACAAGATCCTGTCACTTGAAGTCAGGTCTGGGGTCTGGTGCGTAGATAGCTCTGCAGAGAATTGGGAGATCTGCCTTGCCTGCTTGAGGGGCGTGTGGTGCAATTAGGGGGGGGTCAGCCTTCTCCTCCTGCTCTGCCCCCAGCACAGCCACCTTCTGGGCCGTGAAGGTGCAGTGGTGACTGCCCATGGGTGGGGACCTCAGTCCCACTGTTTCCATTTGGGGCTCATGGGAATCCAATTTTCAAACACCCCTCCCCATCCAAGGTGTTTACCCACCAAATGTGTCATATACCACCCCTGAATGCTGTCTTGTCTGTCTTCTGACCCAGCCAACCTCCTCAAATATACCTACTACCCTTCCCCAACATCCCACTCTCACCTTAAAAAAAATGGGCAATCTGTACCCAAAAACAATTTTGCACTATACGTAACTGTCCATGTTAATCACTCTGTATCCAACAGCCATTGTTCTGCCCAGCAACAAAATAATCAGCCCTTGCAAGTCTCAAACCCAGGACCCTGCACATCATAGCCACAGAAATTTACCACTAAGCCATCTGAGCAGAAGGAATGTGTGATGGTTCTCAAACATATCATGCAGCACAATCATTCAACAGTAGGGAAAATGTATTTATATATATATATATATATATATATATATATATATATATATATATATATATATGGAGTGCATTCAGACATCGGATCCACACTGTGAACCTCCTTCCTCCACAGCTGAACTGTTCAGCCTTGCTACAAAATAGAGCATCACGTGTGGACAAAGCCTAATGTTAGGGGGGATATATAGGGATATATAGGGACAGATTGTAGATATGCCTATTACAAACCTATGAAGTTTGTGCATGATACATTTCACATTACCATGACTGTTCTGTAGGTGGTGGGGTCTGAAACTCATGTGTCTGTCATGACTTCATTACTTCCACCTTCAGCTATTTGCCAGACTAATATAGATATTAGGAGGAACAGAACAAACACTATGATGGCTTAAATCTTGACATTCTGTGCAGATCTGCACAGTTGACAGGTATGGCCCATTGCCCACAGGGCCAGATGCTATGTCCATAGCAGTTGTTTAGCAGGACATCATTACAGCAAGTCATGATGGCACATATAAATCTTTCAAAATCATTTATCCCATTATTACAGACCAAGTATTACAGTCACGTATATGCTGGTGTTTCACATACCTGTTGTATTATTATGCTCTCTTCTGTGTTCCAATTAATGTCTTCCTTGTTTGGTTTAGGTTTGTTTAGTATTATTTTTGTTTTTCCTTTCCTTTTTTATTTTTCTCTCTATCTCTCTCTCCTCTCTCTCCAGTACAGGGATCAAGCTGGTTTGAATAGGTTGCAGCATGGCTTTTGTAGGTGATGCTCATGATCAGGTGATGGCCTCTGCACCAATTAGTGTTCCGCACTTGATAACTGCATGCAGGCAGCTGTGTAGTTCTTCTGCCAATGTCATAGCAACCCACTACTATGAATGACTACATCATGTGGGTGTTGTCCCTTTACCTTTCCTGTATGGAAGACATCCTTCCTGTGTTTGGGCAGTAGTGTTACAGACAGCAGGTAGCAATACCTCTTACAACAGGACTTGTAGACACAGGCCAACAACATGTTTGTATAGAATTCCAGACCTAGGGACAGTGTGTGAGTATTGCTGTTATATGCTTTGAATACTGCTAGTTTTACAGCATTTATGTGTACATGTTAGTTTTGCATGGAATGCAGTCTGTCTGCATAGCTCTCAACTGTGGGCCTATCCACATGATGGCCAGAGGACTGGCTGTTATGTTTTGTCTGTTCCCCACAAAGGTCTCGTCCCTGACATATCAGTGGCATTCTCTCCGTTGATTGCTATCAGTACATGGCAACATCTATTTGTGTTTCTGACTTCATATTCCAGAGTAAGGGTATGTTGCAACCAATCCTGTAACACCGGCAACTTTCACAGTGTATAACAGCAATATTTCAAATATGGCCCTGTGTTTCAGCCTCTGTCCTCCACCTATATACCAGGCTTTGTCCAGATGTCATGCAGTAAGAGGTTGATAGGTAATGGTCTATCATTATTTAGTGCTGACATTCCTGCTATCATTCCAGTGATGTTATGGACTCCTACACAAGTTGTGGGGTAGGGTCTATATATATGAGGGCGACAGCTGGACAACATGTGTGACCCTGTACAGTCAAGAGGTCAGTGTATACAGAACACTGTTATATTCCCTTGTAAGATATTTTATGGGGTAGGGGTATTAAATGTTTTTAACCTAGGTTATTACAACATGTGAGGGATATCAGTAATAAGAAACATTAAGGTATATGGCTGTAAATTTTCATACATTTCATCATGGGAACAGTGGTGGGCTAGAGCTTACTGTCTTACAGACAGTTCTGTTTGTCAGTGTGATAGTGACATTTTAAGTTAAGCATTGTTATGTAACAGATAAATTTACCTTGTGACAACTAATACTTTCCCCCCTAGGGGTTGAGTATAGAGTGTAATTGGAGGCTGTTGAACTACATCTGTAATTAAGTGTTGATTGATTCTTATCTTCAAGGCAAGCATGTTTTTTTTTTACTTTTGTACTACTTGAGGGCTTTAGCCTTGACAGCAAAGTATGTTATGTTTTGCAGATTACTGTATCATATGTTTTGTTTGAGAGTTGCATTAATCAGTTATTATGCATTTCAAACACTTAAATGCTATAAGAAATGGCATAAACAACTGAAATAGTACACAAATAAACATGTCTATATATGCAAACTGTGTGTGGTGTCCTGTCCTTTGTACTGTGTGTGGGTATAGGTTTCATGCAATAATTCTGATTTGTAGGAAAGAATCAGACCCTGGCCATTTGAAAAGGTGGCAACTGTAGGAATAATGGCTGTTTGATATGCTGTGATCCTCCATATAAACTCTTTTTATATATAAGTATTTATATATTTATATGTGTATGTATGTATATATATATATATATATATATATATATATACATGTATGTCTATATATATATATATATATATATATATATATATATATATATATATATACACACACACATACAGTTCCCCTTCAGAAGGTCGAACGGCTTAAATCTCGAAATGTATATGGCTGAAGCCATATGCTCAAATTTCAGCAGCTTGAACTTCTGAAAGGGAAAAAAAACAACAAAACACAAAACAATGTATCTGTAGGGGGGCAAGTCCCCCTGCACCCCCCACCCCCGCTACTTATTTATTCCAACTCCGAGATCGCACTACAGCACAGAAAGGGAAATCTCCCATTCTGCGCTGTATGCCGATCCTCATTCAGAAGGTCGAGCTTCTGAAATTTTGAGCATATGGTCTCAACCAAATGCATTTCGTGATTTCAGCCGTTCGACCTTCTGAAGGGGAACCATATATACATACATCTACATATATAAATACATTTTACCTACTATTGAATGACTGTGCTGCATGATATTTTTGAGAAAACATCACACATGTCTACAGCTCAAATGGCTTAGTGGTAACTTGCTGTGTCTATGGTGTACAGGGTCCTGGGTTTGAGACTGACAAGGGCTGATTATTTTGTTGCTGAGTAGAACAAGGGCTGTTGTATACAGAGTGATTAAGGCACTTTTAAGCAGTTGTAAGTGGGTTTGCTTGGGTTTGTGTGGCAGTATGTAATGCTAACTTTCAGTTAAATATGCTTATAGACAGCCTGAAGGTGCTTAATTTGTGTAAGCACTGCTTAGTGCCACGCAAACAGGCTTACACCTGCTTAATACTGCTTAAAAGTGCTTACTCCCACTTATCCCTGTGCTAATTTCTTTAAAAGAAAAGAAAAAGGTGTGATAGGAAAGTGGTGAAAAAGGGGGCACAAAGACAATAGGGAAAGTATCTAGGAATGTGCAAGATGGTTGTAGTCAAGGTCCATAGCTGTCCATTTCTTCTACAGCAACAGCTGTGCATATATACTGAATATGGAGGTAGATTTGAACACTCAAACCCCTGAGAGAGGGGTGAGGACAACAATAATGTGTTGTGAAGCCAATTAGACCAGATTACATGTATCCAGTGGACATGTGTGTGAAATGGACAGCTATCTATGGGGCGAAAATTGATTTGGGGAACAGATTGCCTTTTTTTTTTTTAAGGTGAAAGTGGGATGTTGGGGAAGGATAGTAGGTATATTTGGGGAGGTAGGTTGGATAGGAAGACAGCATACAGGGACGGTATATGACACATGTGAGGGGTAGACACCTTGGACGGGAGAGGTGTTTGGAAATCGGAAGCCCATGAGCCCCCAAATGGAAACAGTGGGACTGAGGTCCCCACCCATGGGCAGTCACCACTGCACCTTCACGGCCCTGAAGGTGGCTGTGCTGGGGGATGAGCAGGAGGGGGCAGGCTGATCCTCTAAATGCACCACGTGGCCCTCAAGCTGGCATACCAGATCTCCAAACTCCCTTTGGAGCTCACTACACACCAATCCCCGGTCCTGACTTCTGGTGACAGGATCCTGTCCACTCCTGCTCTCGGGTGGGATGAGCCCCATTCCCTGAGGTGGTTCCACCCAAAGGTGGTGCAGGACCAGAAAAAGAGGAAATCCCGGGGTGGGTCCCAGACCTGCTGGGGCCCAGTGCCATGGCCAGATGAGATGGGAGAGGTGGGTTCGCTGGGACCGGCCTTCCCAAATGTGCTATGCTGTTGCAGTTTTAGAACATATGTGGGTTAGTAATAGTCAACACAATCCAGGATTAGTTATAACAGCATGCATAGATATTTCCATTAACCCAAAACACCAGATTTGGAGCAGTTGTATAGCAAAGAAAGCACATGCATATATGGAACCACAGTGGCCATTACAACAGCATGCAGGTTACATTGATAGCAACAGGCCACCAATGATAGTATTTCAACTTGAAACATTAATAGAAACACATTTCAATATTTGTTGAACAAAAGGACATATGTCCCAACAGTAGGTTTGGTGTAAACATACCCATTGATTTGTGTGCTTAGATTATTGTTGCAGATACAGTGGGGGGAGAAAGAGATATCAATTAACAACTTATATATCCTTGCAGTACTCACAACTTTAATGAGCATTGCTCTAATCATTACTCTACAGGTATTATTACAACACCCTATGGCCTTGGTTTGGGCAGTGATATGTTTGTACACAGTGTATACTTCAACTGTCGTATAGCTAAATTCTGCATCTCTTACCTGATAGACCTGTGGAGGGAATGTTTGTTAACACTACCTGAGTGTTTCTACACATATTTCCAGATTCCGAGTTAATATTATGCACATACCTCTCAATCTCTTAATGCACGCACTCTGGACAAAGCTTGACAACATGGGTGTACAAATAGGGACATATTTTGTATCTTGCTCTCATAAACTTGGAGAGTTGCTAGAGTAATAGGATTTGTTTTAATATACATTTTCTGAAGGTTTTGAGGTCTGAAAATCAACTGCATGTCATTATTTAGTGACTACAATTCTGAGATCATCCGACTGATTTGCCAGGGGGACAGAGGAACAGGTGGAAACTACGAGCCAATTATTTGGACATTCTGCAAACATCTATACATTTGAGAGGTATGATTATGCATACAGCTTACTACCACTCCCAGGATTTGAACCATGACTGTGTCTGCTAAACATACAACAATTTTAAGTTTCATCAGAGTGCGCTATTTGGATATTACTGTCTATTCCTTCTGTGTTTTCTGTGTAAGTCTCTCTTGGTTTTACAATCTGATTTTGTAATTACAACAGTCTTATACAGACATTCCTAGACATATTTTTATGTAGCACAGTGTGAGAAACAGTGGTTGACACAGCAGTACTATTTTGATATCAGATGTTGGTGAATGCTACATGTCAGGCCATACAATACCAGAGTAAACACTACTAGTCCAGGACTTAAATCTTTAGTGCCAGGCAGTTACAGTTTTCTTATCTGACAGACCTGTGGGAGGAATGTTTTTTAACACTACCTGACTGTTTCTACACATATTTCCAGATTTCTAATTAATATTATGCACATACAGCTTACTACCACTCCCAGGATTCAAATCATGGCTGTGTCTGCTAAAAATACAATTTAAGTTTCATCAGAGTGTGCTATTTCAATATTTCTGCTGATCTCTTTAGCATTTTCTGTCTAAGTCTCTCTTGGTTATACAATCTGATCTTGTACTTACAACAGTCTTATACAGACATCCCTAGACATTTTATTTATGTAGCACAGTGTGGGTAACAGTGGTTAACACAACATTACTATTCAGAAAATGCAACAATAAATGCCGTACAATACCAGAGTAAACACAACCAGTCCAGGATTTAGAAATTTATTGCCCTGCAGTTACAGTTTTATTTAAATATGACCTATATGGGACTATTACTGTCATATTGCCTGGTTTATTCAGTACAACCCATACACAGTTTTTATACTGCCAGATGACTTTCTACTGCTTTTATATTTATTTGGTATGTCTACTACAAGCAGGATTTTTACTCACCAGCCTCGCGACACAGCCTTTGCAACCTACTAGCATGGGCTTCCTGATTCACAGCCCGCTCAGCTGCAGTGTAAGGGAAACTGAGAAATATTTAGGCCTACCTATCCATCACATACACAGGCTGGACATTAGTAAACAGTTAATGGTATGACTGCTTACACACTGCTGGGACATCACCCCTCTGCCTTGCTTCTTGGACCCACTCACCCAAGAGCTCCCACGTTCTCCGCTTCAAGTCAGCATAGTGGTGCTGGACATGCTTACCAGTCTAAGGGATACCAGTGGCACTGGTGAGATCATGGGTGAGATGGTCCCAGGCTTCTGCTTTATATTGGGGGCCTTGGTACTGGCCCTGCAGCAATCTCTCATCATGGTTTTGTACCAGGAGTCCTACCATGAACTTGGACTCCTGCATGCCCCAGCTCTGTGCACGGAAGCGCACGCCCTCAGCAACTCCTGCTATACTGCCTACAATGGGAAGCTGCAACCAGTTATGAGCTGAATTCCCACCTGTGGGGTTTAAATATGGCTGATTTCCCACCCTTTGCTGTGATTGGATGGTTTTGAATATGCTGAGCTAAGCTAAGCTATGGGCAAACCTGCTTAGCTAAGGTTGGTAGTGCTTAAAGGGGCAGGTTCAGCACTGCTTACCAGTGGGCAAATCCACTTAGCTGGGCTACACATTGCTTAGCAGTCATATTTACAGAATGCTTACACCTGGTAAGTAGAGCTGTGCAATGCTTAGCATTGCTTATTTTTTATTATGTAGACTATCTGCTATATGGGATTGATTCATCATTCATTACATATCATACATTTGTTTACTGTCCCTGACATCCCCCAATGTGCTTTCATTACATTTATTCATGTGTGACTATACTGTATGGGGCACTTGTGTTTATATGGGGATTTCACAACTTTATTAAACTGACATTTCACATCTGGACCTACTAAAGTACTCTGGTTAACAAATATATGTTACTTAGTAGCTAATTATAAAAACAAATGTTTATGTACTGCTTTCACATGTAAACTGGTTACAGTGGGGATCGAACCAGGAATAGCTGTTGGCAAAGTATACATTCTAACCACTACACTATTGCAATACTGCTGATGCTGGATGTCTCTTGCTATTTAACTTCTTGTGCTGTTTAAGTTGGACCAAGCATAGCTAAGCAACAGGCACACCCACGCAGCTATGCTTAAACTTTATTGCATGTTTAAAAAAAATTATTTGTTGTCTTATTTTATTTGTACCCTTCAGAATATCCATGCTAATGTTGAACCTGTTATTCTATTAACTTTCTGCTGTGTGAGATGATTGTCCCTTTTGGCTTTGTCCACATTCCTTACTCTGACAGGTTGGGAGGTGTGTGCTATGTGCTTATGCTAAATGTGTTATTCTAACAACATTTGTCTTGATAGGGAAGATTGTCCCTTATGGCTTTGACCAGATTTGTTATCCTGATGGGATTGGGGTGTTATGAGTGTTCTCGTTCATTTTAAATTGCCAAAAGGCAATTCAGGAGTGCAGGGGGCATGTATATTGTGAGAGCTCTGCTCTCAGACACACCCCCATGTCCGTTTTACAGCACGGCAGTGCGGCTTCATACATATGCATGGCACGTTGCAGTGCTGAACAGGAACGGTCCCTGCCATGCAGGAATAACTTACTCCTGCACGGCTGCTTGCTGAATCCCAGGGATGGCATATTCAAAAAAGAGAGTGGTAACTGTATTATGGGGCCAATATAAGTATAAATTATAATATTACAGTATCTAGATTACTTGATATTTTCAATAGTCTGGTTTTGTTTTCAACATGTTTAGCAAAACTGTTTACATGCACTTAGCATCACCTGTTTGATAAACTCTTCCTCATATTGTCCAAATCCAGAAGAATACTCATTGAAATGTGGATTTTTTTTATAACAGTTTGAAATATTGGTAATCAGAATTCTGAGTCCCATAATGTGGAGACTGAATGGTCGAATGATCGAAAATTTGCACTTCTGCTAAGTTCAAGGTTGCCATTTCTTGGAATATTCCTTTTAATCTGAGGTATGGCAATCTCAGAGTTGGTATATATTAATTCAGAGGTTGTGGAGGTACAGGGGAGCTTGCCCACACTTGCAAAAAAAAAAAAAAAAGTAAAACGGTGATGTTTGATATTCACTGTTCTCCTGCATTTTCAATCATTTTTTTCTTTTTTCGGCTGCTTGGAACTTGGCATTGCAAGTCCCAATGTTTCAATAGGGAGCCGCTAACTTCATGCCCTTTAGATATGCTGGCTCTGACTCCATGTCCTTTAGACATGCCACCTCTAGCACCATGTCACTCATCCATCTCTAGCATTAATGACAAGCAGGTGGGGGGTTTCGTTTGCTTGCTTTAATATATAGAAACACATCAGCTTGGATGGCTGCATCTTAAAGTATGAACAAACTAGTTAACAGACAGACCTTATATACATACATGCTTACATCTCAACAGCTAACTACAAAATGGCAGACTAGATTGCATGTGCTCAGTATTTATACACCTGTACAAGCCCTTGGATAGCTTCTTAAAGGTACACACACACACACATTGATCATCAGTTCCCTTAATAGACATTAACCATTTCTCTATTTTTTGTATCATCCTCATTTTGTAAGTAAATGTGGGTCATATTTACTCTGATGCCTTTGTCCATAAGGCTTATATCTAATGAAGAGCCTGCAACATTTTTTACTGCCCTACAAACTACAGCCATTCTGTTTGAGTAATATTATCACTTGCCTGAAAACAATGATAAACATGATTTGTTTCCTACTGCTTCTTTTTCACATAGGCTTTTTTAGTGTTATGTCTTATGAGATACCCACATTATATCCATACTTGCTTTACTTTTGTTGCTAGTAAATTATGATTCCCCTGTTTTGCCTCCAGAATGCATTACTTCTCACTTTTCTGCAATAAATTTAAGCCACCCTCAATGCAGACAATTTTTTCAACATGGCAGATCATTTCTCATCACCCTTCCCACTAGCTATATCAGTTCAACTGCAAGTACATGTATCCATGTATCATTTCTAAAAATAACAAACGCTATATCCTGTTTAATTCTAAAGCTTTAAAAGGGAATTATTTTATTGGCTTTATTACACACACACACACACACACACACACACACACACACACACACATACACATACACACGTGTCTGTGTGCGCGCTTGTGTGTGTGTGTGTGTGTGTGTGTGTATACAGTTGTGTTTGTGGAGTATGGAAGACATGTCTCCCACTTTGGAAGTGCAAGGTTGCTTGCCCCCTAACAAAAAAAATAACTTTAAAGGAGAAATGCAAAGTTCAACATTCACTGTTTTCCTTTTTTTTTTGGCATTTTCAGCATTGTGAGTTATAATATTTCAACAAGGAAACTTGGATAGATAGCTAGACAGAGAGAGATAGTTCAGGACTGTGAGGGCTTGCCTCCATATTGGGGGAGAGTAAGGGGATTGCATTCTGCAAAAAAAAAAAAAAATAGTTTTGCAATCTTGGGAATGTCACTGTTTTGTGTTTTGCGTCCTTGGATGTTGTTACTGTTTTGTGTTTTGCAATCCTAGAGATATCACTGTTTTGTGTTTTGCAATCTTAGGGATGTCACTGTTTTGTGTTTTGTGATCTTAGCAATGCGACTATTTTGCAATTTGCAGTCCTTGGAATAACACTATTTTATGTTTTGTGATATTACGAGTGTCACTATTTTGTGTTTTGTGATCTTGAGAATGTCAGTATTTTGCGTTTTATGATCTTGAGAATGTCACTATTTTGTGTTCTGCAGTCTTGTGAATGTCACTATTTTGACTGGCAATATCCCAGGGTTTATAATCATGTACTGATTAAATTCCATGCAAGTATTTATAGAGGAACGAAAAGGGTATTATGATATCATTAAAAGTCTACAGCTTCCAAGTTAGGACTATTAAAGGTGGGGGAAGGGTGCAGAGGGCTTCTTCTAAATGTACATCATTGAGAAAGTAATGCTTTCCAAAAGAAAACATTAAATACAAAAGTTATGGTCACTCAGCTGGCCAAATTCCAATGGGATTTGGGGAAATGGTCATTGTCTAACTGTTCTATAGCTTAGCCAGATGTGATGGCAATTGTGATAATCAGAAAACCTTATATTAATACATAAAGAGAACACAAGGAGGTAAAGAAAATGTATTAACAATAGAAATGGGTAAAATCCTGGGTATTTGTTTTGAAGGAGATATTGGTAGCAAGGTGATAATAGGTAGTAGGAAAAGGTGAAAAGCTGATTTGGAGATATCATACCTAATGTAAAATGAGCATGTAAAACATTTCAAGAACAACTAAATCCTTGTTATCATGTCAAGATGAATGTCACATATTCTTCTGATATAGTAATAGTTAGTTTTAAGGGGGAAAAAACAGACTAAAAATGCCTTTATTACATCAAGTGCCCATCCTGTCCTCCAATCCAGTATTTTCTTATGGAAATGGTGGAGACAATCACAATAAGTGCATAAAATTAAGCCATGGAATAAGGTGAGACAATCACAATATTTTTTATTTTATTTTATTTATTTAACATTTGTTTACTGGGAAAGTCTGACTTGGAACGAGCCAAATTTCAGCAGAGACCTGGGGAGAAAAAGCTCCAGCATATGTCTTTGTGACGGGAAGAAACCCACATGAATGCAGGGAGGACATGCAGACTCTGAACAGAAGGCACCCGAGCCAAGAATTGAACCAGAGAACCTCTTGGTGTCAGGCAACTACACTGACCACTGCACCAATGCACCATCAAATAAATGCATAAAATTCAGCCATGGAAATGGGGGAGACAATCACAATAAACGGATAAAATTAATGGACATTTTCATGTTCTAATGTGTTAAGAACTAAAATCAGATACTAAGAGTTGCAGTACCTTAATATTCCTTTCTTTCAATGAATTCTGTTGTTTTAAGTAACACATTAATGGGAAAAGCTTTTACATTTTTTGTCCACATCTGATTTGATTTCTATGACTGTTCTTTTCCCAAAGGCTTCTGCTCAACTAAGCAAAGATATCATCTTAGACTTATTTTTGTTTGTCCCTCAGACCTCATTTTTACTGACCCAGCCCCAATACCAAAGTCCATATGAGATCTTCCAGCTACTCCCCAACCCCCCCAACTTAGTCCATTTTTCACTGGCACCAGTCATGGAGGTTGAAGGTGTCCTGGGGCCTTGACTCATCTGTGTTTCCATCTGTGGGGGGATTTTATATGATCTACCCATTCCCTTTCACCTGCCCCCCCCATGATTACATCTGAGAGTAACTCCACTCTTTGGACCAAACCTGCCATTAGGCTGGTATCAGTGAGCACACTCTCACCTTAGATGGACATGCCCATCCCTTCCCTTTTGCTCAATCAGTCACATGAGCCGCTAATCGAACCCGGGTTGACTAGGTCATAGTCAGGGTTTTATACCTCTACACCACCAGAGCGGCACATCTTAGACTTTTTTTTTCATGTATTAGAACTTTCACTATATTGGGATTGGATGATGCCAATATATATGTAAGTGCTACCACAAACACTATCCCAGAAATTCATTAAAGTGCCCAACATAAACTACTCAGCTTGTGCAGATTTACTTTCCCACACTCACACAAGTACACACAACATGAACACACACACAAACCAGTCCCTAACCTGTCTGCCATCCCACTTCCCCTCACCTCTGTAGTATTTGAAGTGTCATTATGGTGTTTATCTATAATGTCATGGTGGCTGGTGTATCCCCCCACCCCCAATCCCCATAATGTTGTTGATGCCATTATGGCACCTAAGACTATTCCATGGAGGTCTAGTGCAGCTCCCCCACCCTCCAATCCTCGTACTGCCATCAATGTCATTATGGCATTTTAAGAGTACTCACCAGGGTTTAGTGCCTCCCCCATGATGTTAATGGCTGCCAGCGCACTAGACTGCTACAGTGAACCAGCACCCCAACCCCTCCTCTCTTCAAGTGAAAAGCAAAAAAAAATAAATAAATAAAAAAATACAAAAATAAAAAATACAAAAAGTGAAAAATGAATAAAATAAAATACATTGTAAGTTATTGATTTATTACAGTTAGATATATGCTCCCCCCAGCTCATCCATTGAAGAGCAAAACAAAATGAATGTTCCTTCTAATGGCACACCAACCACATGTCCAGTGTGCAACATGCTCCCCTCCCACCTGCCCCAGCCATTCTGGTCCTTTTTCTGTACCCTGCCACCAGCCATCCTTCAACTAATTTCTTTTAAACTATAGCAAACTATTTGCTACAAATGTAGCAAACAGTTGCTACAGTTTGTTTTCTGCCTGCATGGTGTGCTACAGTACTCATGTTTTTAGTTTAAAAAAATCTATTTAAACTGTGACAAACTGCTTGATACAAATGTAGCATACAGTTGCTACAGTTTATACCCTCCCTGCCTGGAGTGATACAGTGATCCGGTTTTAGTAAAATATATATTTTTTTACTTTTAAACAGTAGCAAACTGCTTACTACAGTCTAGACCACACACTGAGTGCACACTCAGGTTTGAATGCAAATACAATACCTGCTTTTAAAAGCCAGATTGCATTAAACAAAGAGTGGGATCAGCTGGTTGCTCCCCCCTCAATACTTTGCACCCAGGACAGTTGCTCCTCTCACCCCATCATAGCTACATTACTGCATGTCAGGTGGCTGCAGACAGCCTTTTGACCACATTCAATATCACAACGTCATGAGGATTGCTGTGCTGATCTACATGCCTGCGCGACTTCTTGAGTCACTCAGTGATGTAGATGACTTCCTGGAGGTGGTTCAGGGGAGAGGATACCTGGCCAATTAGCATATGCCTCTCCTCCCAGAATGCCTCATTAGCACAGCCAAGGGACCAGCCCTTCATGCTGCTACATGCCTTCATGTTAGAGGATCATGCAGCGCCATATAAGGGCAGCTGCTGAGGACCATGCAGCACCATATAAGGGCAGCTGCTTAATCATGTAACAGTACCACAGTATGTACTCACAGGGATAAGAGTCGCCGTACCTTCTTGAATCCCCCTGTACTTATAGTCATTTTCAAGGAAATGCATGCCTCCTTCAGACAAAATGATATATAATCTTGGCAAACACTGGTTCTTGTATATCATTTGATGGGCATGAAGCAGTTTTTGTGTTTTCCTATCAAGCTTATTTAGTTCATTTTGGAGCCAGTCAATCACACCCAAAGCTATAAGTTAAAATAGGAAGTACACATTGATTTCTAACCTGAACTTTATTTCTAGATGTGAAAGCAGTTTTCTGTATTAGTTTCAGTCTGATAAATTATTTCTTACTAAGCTTTGTTCCCATATGTTCATGTTGTATTGCTCTCCCTTAATCTATTCCCAGATATTTATATACTCCCTCTCATTCCATTTCTTTTATATCACACGCCTCCCCAAGTTTTATATTTTTCTATTCTTCAACTTTCCTCTTTCAAATGTTGCTTTTTTTACATGTGTTGAGAGCAAATAACATTATTTTGTCATTTCAGAAGGTTTTAATTACTTGTTGCTGTTCTTTGGGGTGTTTATCTGATGACCTATACAGTTTTAAACCATCCACAAAAAGTAGATGAGGTATCTTTTGACAGGATGGTTATCTTGGAATCAGACTGAATCCATGACATAGGCTGTTAAGTAACCAGTTTAACAGACTGAGGGCAAGGCAAAAATGGCAATGGTGACAAAGAATCACCCTGGAATCATGATGGATTCTCACACTTTGGACAGCAATTTGCCCATTTTTGTAGTTCAGCTGCAAAGAGGTTTGCCACTTTTTCATACTCTTGTACATTTGTAAACAGTCTATAATCCAGGAGTGCAGAATGCTATCAAATGTGTTTTTTTTAATCTATTTATGCAATACTGACATTACTGTATTATTATAGATCTGAATTAGACAATATGTTCAAATGAATCTCTCTATTCCTCTTCTGTTCTAAGGACATGGTTGAATTTTTATGTAAATCACTGTATTAGTATCTATATTAGTTCCTGCATATAGCTTATATGTTGTTAGGAAATAGGTTATTGCTCAGTAGTTCTTAGAGTGGTTTGCAGGTTCACATGTCCCCCCATTCGTGTGATCTGTTCATAGGTTCATAGACTAGTACTAGGCTAACTGCCCTTCTGGACCATTTTAAGCCTAACCAATTACTCTATGTGAGAATCAAACCCTGCACCTTGTGGCTGCAAGGCAAACACCTTAATCATTATGCCAATCTCCCACCCCAGGTGTTGCATCATACAAAGACGTTCTTAAAGCTGTGTTGAAGATAGTCCTTCAAGAAGAGGTGAGTTATTTGGTGGCTGTCCTGGCCTCAGCCCACATCAGGGCACATCTGTTAGCCTATTATATTACCTAAGGGCATCATCTGACTGCTATACACAGTCTCAACTGTATGCCTTTGAAGGAAAGACACATTTGTGACTTGTGAGGGACATGGCAGTGTGGTGAAAGTGAAAGAGTGCTTGTGTTCAAGCATGTGATGGTGATACCACCTGGTCATAGAGGGTAGTTAATGAGTCTAATGTTACTGAACAGTGTGTGTGTGTGTGTGTGTGTGTGTGTGTGTGTGTGTGTGTGTGTGTATATGTACATGTACATACATATATATATATATATATATATATATATATATATATATATATATATATATATATATATATATATGTATATATATATATATATATACACACACACCACATAAACAACACACACACACAAAACATTGCCCATCCCATATCTGTCAGCTATCCCTGATTTTGCAGACGTTCTTGAATTTGTATAGTCTTTTGTAAAAGTTTTGATTTTCTGGTAAATCCTTCAGGATTACAGTCAGAGAGTAACGCCAAACATCAGAGTTTCTTACTTCTTATTATTCAGAAAATGCACGTCGATGATTATATTTTTAAACAAATTACAATTGTCCATGATTTTGGGTCATTGTACCATCTTTATTGTTGGCTTTGTTACTGATTTTTGAACAAAAGAACTTGAGAAATGCAGAACTGCCGACTTGCCAGAATCCTGGGGTGAAAATAATTTAGTCCATAAATGGTAAATCTCAAGAAAACCCACAGCTGCAGTAGGTTTTATTTCAAAATGCATATCAGGTCAGATATCCTTTCACTTTTTTCAAAGTTACCAGAGATATAAGAGGAAACATTCTTTCTCTGAATACTTGATTCTGTTACCTCATATCTCAATTTGTTTACCATAAAAAATCGATGGCATTTATTTATAATAAAAGGAGTTAGTTTTACAAATATAATACATCCCTATGGGATCTTATTTCTCTCAACTGCAGTTCTCTCTGTAGTTACAATTCACAGTTTTGATACACACGTTTCTGAGACAACTTAATATTCTCTAACTTAAAGCATACATCAAGTCATAACATGAAATAAGATTTCAGCCTAGGAAGTTCAGAAAGATGACACTGATCTGGAAAGACAGTCATAATGATAAGATTTCCACCGTGTAATGCAGACAGCCTCATTTGTTTAATAAATCTGTTTACTAAATACAAGTTGATTTTTCCATTAAGACAAATGGGATCAGCCAGCCTTCTGTCCATATCTAATGAAATAGTCTTGTGTGAGAAAAAAGATTGATGTTTCTTCTTTGTTTTATAATAAGACAATATTTCTCATCTGATAATAATCTAATAGTTTGTTAGTACACAAAACTTTCAGGATAGTCTCGAAGCCCTATCAATAAACTAGAAAGCACAGTTACTATGTTACTGAAATACATGATTGTGTCTGAAAATACCTTTTTAACTGATGGCAGTTATATTTGTACAATTTCAAGGTATTTGCTAAAGTTCATCAAAATCATGTCAGCACACCTTCATTTCAATATATAGTTTATCAAAGTCATTTTTGGTTATAAATGAAAGTGAAAAAAATTATGCCTTTTTCTGGGACATGAAGAAGGGTAGCCCACAGTACAACTGTTGTGACACCAGTATTGAGTAATGAATGTATTTTTTTCTAAGGCATGGTATGTTTTGCTTCAAGGAGCAAACAGTATTAGAACATGATGCTTAACAATGTTTCTTCTCATTGCTTAGATGTGTTTATTACAATTTTCAAATGCAAGGGTTAGGAAAATGATAGAACTTAGGAAAGGGAAATATGATTTGCATTTAATGATATGATGATTTGATACATCATTAACATGTAAACTGTACTTTTGTTTCTTTAAGGAAGGGTTATCTGATCAGAGTGGACAGACTGACAAATATTGTTTGAAATGAAAGAACTAGAATCATATATGTGAGCAGTATAAAAATGATTTCTCTCTATAAGTCACACCACCTGTTTATTCAGAGACAGGGTTTAAATGAGAGCTTAGCTGTAAATCATTAGGCATAAGTTTGTCAATGGATTTTTTATCTAAGGAGTTTTAGTATTCACCAGCAAATGACTGCAGTTTTTCTTTTTATTTATTTTGTTTGCAAGGGAGTGGAACTAGTTCATTGCATATCTATAGAAGTATAGATGGGTTGAACAGAAGACAGTGCAGTCATTGTCTCTTTGAGGAAACTCGCTTGTAAGTGAAATAGATTTTCTACTATACAGGAAGAAGGAATCTAAAATAGAATAAGAAAACACAAGTCAGACTGTACTGTTTTATTTCACAGAATATAAGTTTCTTTATTTGTACCTATATTTACATACCAGTTCCTGGAATCTACTAGTATCCACTGCAGGACAATATGTATTGTTGCATCACTTTTGGAGTACATTTAGGGGTGAGGAAGAACAGACAATGCCCCTGATGGAAGCTTATAAAACAAACACCACATGGTATCTTTGTGTCTAGTACAGAATACGTGTGTGTGTGTGTGTGTGTGTGTGTCTGTGTGTGTGCGTGTGTCTGTGTGTGTGTGTGTGTGTGTGTGTGTGTGTGTGTGTGTGCGTGTGTCTGTGTGTGTGTGTGTGTGTGTGTGTGTGTGTGTGTGCGTGTGTGTGTGTGTGTGCGTTGGTCTAATATCCTATTATTTAAAAAAAAGTACATATTCATACTAGGTTTGGAAAGGTAAACCATCCAGTTGCCATTCCCAATTAAAAACATGGCATGATAAAAGAGAAAGATGTACTCCAATGTAAACAGTTGAGAAGGTTGTTGTTGTGTCTTTCGGCTTTTCCCGGTTAGGGGTCGCCACAGTGGAACTCCAGTCCACTAATGATTGGCAGTAGATTTGTATGTGCCGAGTTGCCATCTCTGACACACAACCTTCAATGAAGGTACGCCCATTTACGCATGTCTCCAGACAGAAGACGCTCTAGCTGAGAATCGAATGGGACAACGTCTTACTGTCAGATGACAGCGCTACCGCAGCACCACCATCGCAACAGTTGAGAAGGTACTTATTTTATTATAAGAACTGTAGCTAGCTCATTTATCATCCAGTAACTCTTTTTGATCTGGCTTTCTTCAGTAGAAAGGTACCTTCTGCTATCTGGAACTCTTTGCTTCTGCAAGGGGGGAGCACCAGGTTCCAAGCTTTTGACTCATTGGAAGAGTCCATTTGAGATAATAAATAAAATTAATGACTCAAACTACCAAGTTAGACACAGATAAACCACAGCAACATTTTGAAACCAAGGAAAGAACTACAAATGTCAGTAGTTAGTTTAGCAGGACAGGTTAGTTAACCTGTTAAGGAAAGAAAACTAGCCTTTATGCCTGCATTTCAGATACATGATACAATGTCTAAGCTACAAAACAACAAGAATTAATGCAATTTTATTAGGAAACAAGGAAGTGTTTTCAGAGCTGCCTAATAAAATTGATTCAATATTATACTGAGACTAGTACAGGAAGAAGGTTAACTTACAACTGTATGAAATACCAGAGTCACAAACTAAGATAATACAGAATTAAATAAGTAAAAGGCTTCAGCTAGGAGTAATTAAGGAATCCTAAAAGTGAGGGTAACAGCTCCATAGTGTTAGTCCCAAACCCTGATAGCACAATCAGGTTCTTTAATTTTTTTTTTTTATGAAACTGAACTGCATAACAATAAATTGTCAGAATGCCTACATCTAGAGTTGATTAGTTAATGAAATGATTAGGGAAGGCAGGATTCTTAACCACATTAGACCTAAATAAAGGTTATTGTCACATCCCCTTTCATTGCTGAGGCTAAAAAAGGACAGTCTGCATAATCACAGTGTTAGTGGTACAACAGATAGTACACTTGCCTTTAGTACAGAAGGCTGTTGGTTTTATAACTGGTACAGTAGTAGTGTTGCTGCTTTACAGCAAGAGGTTCTCCAGGTTGATTCTTGGCTACATGTCCTCCCTGCGTTTGTGTGGGTTTCCTCCCACGTTTTAAAGACATGGTCTGGAGCATTCCTTCCTGGGCCTCCAGTGAAAATTGGCTTTGTTCCAAGTCAGACTTTCCCAGTATATAAATAAATAAACAGGTAGAGGGATTACTAACACTGTAATGTAGCCTAGGGGGTATTGCACTCCAAAGCATGTAGTCCTTCAAATAATAAACTGAGGACCCATCTACTTGAGTTTGTGGTTGCTTCGTTTTCAGTGTAATAAATCATGAATGAAATTGTGTGATATATTGTTATGCACTCAATTTAACCTATAGTCTTATCTTTAGTGTATATATATATATATATATATATATATATATATATATATATATATATATATATATATACATACACGGGTCCACTTTGTAATTTTGAAATACTGAAATCTCGAATTTCAGTATTCCAAAATCACAAAGCCGAATACTCACATTTCCGAAACCGGCAGAAGAGCGAAATTCAAAATACCAAAGCACAGATATTTAGAATTTCTGCTTCCAGTGGTACGGAATGTGGATGTTTGGGCTTAATTTTGGTAAGTATGTGTGTGTAAATATGATGGTTAGGGGTTTAGTGTGTGTAAGTGTGTGTTGTGACTGCTATGTGTGTGTTTGAGGGACTGTAAGATGTGTGTGTGTGTGAGTTTTATTTGTGTTACCGTTTGTGCGATCTCGGAGTTAGAATATATAAGTAGGGGTGTGTGGGGGTGCAGTCCCCCACATCGGGGGTACAGGGGGGCTTCCCCCCTGTTTATATGTAGTTTACATTAGTTTGTTTGATTGTGGGGAGGAGTTTTGTGTATGTTTATGTGTGCACTGTATGTGTAGCATGGGTACGGGATTTTGAATTTCGCGGTTGTGTGTTTTCGAGTTTGTGAGTTGTGGTTGGGTTTTCAGCTTTGTGATTTCGAAATACTGAAATTTGAGATTTCAGTATTTCGAACTTACAAAGTGGACCCATACATATACACATATATATATATATATATATATATATATATATATATATATATATATATATATATATATATGCACATTAGAGTAGCAGGTAACATTGCTGCCCAACAGCAAGAGGTTCTCTGGGTCAGTTATCAGCTGGTTTGCCTCTTTTGTGGAGTATGCATGTCTTCCCTGTGTTAGCATGTTTTTCCAGGTGCTCCAGTTTACTGCCACATTCCAAAGACATGCAGTGGGTATATTGGATACTTTAAAACTGGCCACATATGTGAGTGTAGGTGAGTGTGTACAGTATGGAAGAACTGCATCAGGACTGACAACCCAGTAGTGTGCACATTGGCTCTAAATGATTGCCACTGCTAATGTGAAACGTCAACTCCATGTGCAAAAATCAGTAACAAAGAGGTGGATGAAAGGATGGATGTTCACAGGCTGAATTCAGTAAATGTGCATTTGTGCAGTAAATCATTATTGTACTTTTAAATACAAGGCAGAGTAAATTGTGTGGGGTGGGGGTGGGGGGTTCTCACATAACTGTAGTCTGAACACTGAATGTACTAGTTTGCTAACAAGGTTTTAATTGCCAGGTAAAGTATATATGTGGAGGTAGCCTGTAACAGCAAGTAAGGATGTTAGTTTCTCAAAAGGAGAAATAGCAGGTTGCCCGAAGGTCCTGGAGATCTGGAGTATGACAACCTAAATGAGGCCTATGTAGAGGTGCAGAGGTGTACCTGGTGGAGATAGAATATGAGGAGCCTGCAGCCTAAGACTGGTTTTAAATACAGCCTAGTTGCTGGAAGGACTGTATAGACTGAGTATTTCTACTGGAGAAAATCCCTTAAGACACTGTTTTTGTTTATTTAAAAAGAAAAAACAAGTGAGATGAATCTTCCTGTTCCCCTTATGAAAATACAGAACAAAGTGTGTGTGTGTGTGTGTGTGTGTGTGTGTGTGTGTGTGTGTGTGTGTGTGTGTGTGTGTGTGTGTGTGTGTGTTTGTGTTTACAACTGCTGCCTCTATTACTTCCTTTAACACACACACACACACACACACACACACACGGACACATAGTGGAGAAGAAATTGGAGATGAAGAAATGGTCCAATAAGCCATTCCTAGACTTGTACAAAGCATGTGACAAGGTCCCAAGAAAGTGATTTGGGCAGTTTGGCCATGGTTCAAGTCCCAGGAAACACTGATATAATTAGGGAAGGTCAAAGAGAACAGACTATAGCGATTTGGGTGAAAGTGCAGGGAAGGAGAAGGTAAAGAACACTGGAGTGAGGCCGGAAGATATATGGGTTGCTCAAGAGAAGACCTGCATAGTCAGGTATGAACTGCTGAAGATACGAAAGTGGCACCAAATCAAGAGAGGCAGTACCACCGATGTGACACCTCAACCAATATAGAAAAATGGGAAAAAAACAGGTTGATGATGGTGAATCTGGAGTGAAATATATGTATTTTTAAATACATTTTTGAATTTCTGCAAGTTTTTTTGACCCAGTGATTTGCCCATTTGTTACATAGAAGGAAAAAAGCAAGTCACCGGTCTGCAAACCACAAACTGTTTATTGAATTTGTTACATACTTACCTGCTGTGAAATTCAACTGGAAAGACCACAGAAATACCTCACAAAGAGGATTACTGGCCTCATACAGATGTCCTATGCAGACCGTCTCAAAAAATTACAGCTTTACTCCATCGCATATCGCCTACTCAGGGGTGATCTCTGCCTAACATACAAAGCTATGTCAAACCCAGAGCTGTTGGACGCGCTCCACTTAAAGAAATCCCAATCTCTCCGAGCTACACGCTCTAGGGACCTAAACCTTGTCACCACAATAAACAGAACATGCTGGAGGGATAGATTCCTGTCCCAGAGACTTCCCATACCCTGGAACAGACTACCTATCTATGTCAAACAGAGCTCCTCATTAGCACTCTTCAAGAAAAATCTTGATGATTGGATAGGAAATGGGAAATTCACCCCAGGGATCACTTCTGTGGCTCTGCTCGACAGGGGCACAGGAAAATAATTTTCTTGGGTGGCGAAAGCCAGGGTACATTTTTTGGCTAGGCTTATATAGGCCCTAGGGCCAATAGCCTAGTACCTACCTATGAACCTATGAACCTATAATCCAGTGGAGGTAAGGCTCATCATTTGGAGATGAGTGGAGGAGGTGAGACATAGGGAACTGGATGCCCTTTTACCCTTGTAAGAATGGAGAAGGAATATTTTTTCCTTTATTCCCTATTTTGTACATATCAGTGTGCAGTACACATGATACATGGGGTCTATATCACAAGATTGAAGATGCATTACTTCGAATGCATCTTTATCGAACCCATAAAAACGAAAATTGAAAACAGCAAAACTACACATGAGCAATTTCTTATCCTGGGAAAGAAATCGATTGTCCAAAAAAATATATATATATCACTACACACAAAACAAAGTGGGGAGGCTGTGCCCCCCCCCCTAACTAAATATACCAACTCCGAGATCGCACTACAGTTTACAAAAAAGAAAACTACTGAAGGTGGGCAAGTGATTTCTTTCCCGGGGAAAGAAATCGCTCATATGCCCCATTTGCTGTTTTCAGTTTTCGTTGTTTTAAGTACGGCGAAGATGCATTCAAAATTATGCGTCCTCGACAATCTAATAGGAACCTGATACATGTTGCAACATGTAGGTTATACTTGCATCCCCATAGTCTCACTTAGCAACCACATTTCTCAGTTGCTTTGGGCTAGCCCTGGTCTCCACCAGACAGTGGTCCTGTGATCATTGTCCTTCTCACCTTTCCCCTAAAAAAGGGTGACCACTGATGAAGCTTTTCCAGTGCTCTGACAGCAGTTCTGCTGGCCAAACTCACAGTATCATAGGGTCATGGGAAATGTAGGGAAACTGAGGTTGCAACCAGTTACTACTTATTACTACCCACACTTAGACTGTATCTCCTTTTTCAAGGTGGCCAGGCCAGTGAAGTCAGGGGTGACTTTTGGAATACTCATCCAATCAGTCCCCATACGAATGAAAATGATGTATCACACTGCTTAATTTGCAAAGGGAGTCTACTTCAGGGGGCTGAAGGTGCTATGAAATTAACCTATTTGTCCACCATATTTAATTTATCTACTGGTAAAGGTTTAGATGCCTTGTTCTAGAAGTTGTTGAGCTATTTGATGTGTGAAGATACAATAGGTACAGGACCACTGGTTATTAATGGTAGGGAAGACACGAAATAGTTCTTCCCTCAAGAATCTATAAAATAGTGAATAAAGGGACAGTGTTTTTAGTCTTTTCTGGTAGCTTAAGGTTTTAAGCCAGTGATTTTCTTGGTTAAAAATCTCTGCAGTCTTTACAGTTGTTTGATGTCTAGTGAAATACATCCGAAGGGAGGTATGGTATTTAGTAACAGGCCTACTCAATGCTGAGTATAAGGGGACAATGACTTCTTTAGATCTGGATGATATTTCTTTGGCAATTCGCTGCACTAAGTAGAAGAACTTTCTGACTACTGTCAGCATATTGGGTTGGGAGGGTGGCTTAATGGTTAAGGTGTTTGCCTTACAAACACAAGGTGCAAGGTTTGAGTCTCACAAGAGATAATTGGCTAGGCTTAAAATGGCTCGCAAGGGCAGTTAGCCTACTACTAATCTATGAACCTTAAATGATGATGAAAGAAGAGAACTACTGACCCAAGTTCCTATGTCCCTAACAACATTTTCATTTGCAAGTGGGGTATTGTCTATGCTGTAAGCTGAGGGATGTTTGTCTACTAAATGAAACAATATTGCATTTTTTAGCATTTAATTTGAGACCATTTTTAGTACACTGAGTATTTACAGGTATAAGATCATGCTGAAAGACTTGGGTGTCAGAAGGGGACTTGACAATGAGTCCCAGTTTAGAGTTGTCTGTAAACTTGGTTAGCCAGAGATCTAGGTTCATGGTCTAGAGATCAGAAAAGTAAATGCTGAACAATAAGTGCCCCAGCACTGAGCATTGTGGGATATCACTGGTCAACTTCATGCTCTTTAATGAGGCACCTGTTAACCACACTGTGTGGGTTGCATCATTTAGTCAATTTGTCATTCATTTTACTACATAGGGAACTCTTTCTAATGCAGACAAGCTTACTAACTTTACTATCATGGAGGATTGTGTAAAATGCCTAGGCCAGGTCAAAGTATGCTGTGTGGACAAGCATGACTAATGTCAACAGTTTTTGTGACCCTTTCATAGGTTCTTTAGTACTTACCATGCTGTTTATCTGTGTGGATCCTACGGTTTCTAGCCCTGCATTCCCATGGGAATTATTATCCCTTTTATTTTCTAACATGAATGCCCAAAGATGGGCCGAGCAAGTATATGTTGGGGTAATTATATATGTCCCCTATCTATGAGGGCCGTTGGTGCTAAACCAGAGGTGAATTTGCATTTACCCAGCCCGCCATCCAAGTTACATTTGACTAGATTAAGAAAAGAACTCTGCTTTATGTGGATAGGAGGACGGTTCCATAGAAGTGGTATTCTCTGTGATACATACATATTCTTTCAGTATGTTTTGTTAATCTTTCAAAAGAAACTGAAGTCCCCCGAGTAGGTGTTTCTGATATCGCTGGATTTCTGAAGGTGTAATATGTTTGACAAAATAGGGTCTGTTGAAGCTCTGTACATGAGGAAGTGGTCACATCTCAGTAGTCTTTATGACACCAAGAAGAAAGACAAGGCTTTGTGATGGTCTGCATAGTTCTTATGATTTATGTCTCTGATGTTTATTTTTTTATTTTTTTATTTTTTTAGTGAGGAGATATTCGAGTTGTTTCAGCTGTAACCAGTGTTTGGACAGTTACATACCAAAAGGGTCATTAAACTCAATAATCAGCCCAATGAGCACCATGTATAGAGGAATTATTGCATCACTGGATCTGGACACTGTACTATTAGATATAAGTTGTACAACAGAAAAGGGCTTCCTTACAATAGTGGATATGAGGTGATCAAAAGGCACTTCATTGTCAACATAAGTACCCAGATCTATAACTACAGGATCAGTTTTCAGGAGGGTGCTGTCAATGTGATAGTTATAAAGGGAGTCATGCTTACCAAAGGATAAGATTATACATTTCTTGGCATTTAGTTTCAGTCCATGGCTTTGGTGCCAACTATTTACTTGGGAAAGGTCCTTTTGCAGGAAGGATCTTGGTGTCCTCGGGGGTATTTATGATGGCATCAACTTTGCAGTCATCTGTAAACTTAGTCAGCCAAAATCTTTTTACATTAGCTTTGACCTCTGAGAAGTAAATGCCAAAGAGAAATAGCCTGAAGACTAAATCCTGGGCTACTCCATCAGTGACAGGTCCGCTGTAAGGGGTAGCACCGTGCACCCTTACTTCCTGTGTTCGATTTGGGAGCCAGTTTGCTATCCAGAGTAACATATTGGTTATCATTTAGCTGGGAGACTTTATCTAGAATGCCTAAGTGTGGAAAGATGTTGAACACCTTTGCAAGGTCCATATAGGCACTGTTTGCCCTTGTCCATTGCCTCAGTAACTTTTTCAAAGAAATCATCCAGGTAAAGTAGGCAGGACTTGCTCTTGATGAATGCAAACTGGGTTGGGTTGAGACTCTATAAGTAACCTATAACCCCTAATTATTAGTTCCATAATAATATGTTCCATGGCCTTACTGATGAGGTTGATCAGGCTTATGGATCTTTAATTACCCGGGTCCATTGTAGCCCCAATTTTGTGCAAAGAGATGACTGTTGCTGTCTGGCACAAAGCCTGTTTTGAGTCTAATGTTGAATAGTCTGTGCAGGGGAGCTGATAATTCATGTTTCAGGCTAGCCAGTAGCCTGGGATGTTAATTGGCCCCATAAATGTAGAGCTCCTGGCCTTAGACAGTGCCATCAGAATTTGTTCTTGGGAAATTTGGAAAGAAGTAGATGTAAGTATTTGATACGAGAATATTGGAGAGTAGAGAGGAGTGGAGTATGAGATGAATTCGCCCACTAGTAGATTGGCTATGTCCTCTGGGTCTGAGTATGTGATATAATTTACTATTAGCTCTACGCAGTGTTTGACATTGTTTCTGAGATTTATAACATGGTTAAAGAAGACTTAGTGGTTATCCTTCACCTGGCTACTGATTTGTACCTCATGTCTGGCTTTGGTTGATTTGATCAGGATTTATAGTTCCTTGTTTAGTTTAGCAAGAACATTTTGGGCTTTTTGAGAGGTAGATTTATTTTTGCATGCAATGAGTTTTTTCCCTTTTTTTATACACCCTGTTTAAATTAGTGTCCCACCATAGGGGTTTATTTTTGAATCTGGTGTTCTATTTATTTATGAGTGGGACAGATGCATCTATGTAACTATTTACATATGCCCTTGGCAGTAAACGATTCTTCATAGGCAGTAGCATCATCAACGTGACAACAGATTTTGAATTTAGTCAGGTCCTCACTCAGTTTTATTGGATTACACTTTGCATAGTTTCTGAATACTGAGGTATTGGACGACACATCTGGTTTCAGTCTTAAGATGAATGTAACTAACTTTTAGTCCATTTTGACCAAGAAGGAGGTTACAATAGGTGCGGAGCACAGCTATTGCATACTGGTAAGGACCAACCAAGTCCAGAATTTTATCTCCCCTGGTTGGAGTATGAATTAACTGGTCCAGGCATTTGATGTTTATGCAGTCTAGAAATCTCTGGGCAAACATGCCTGTGAATGTATAAGTCTCCCAGTTGATAGTGAAATAGTTAAAGTCTTCCAGAGAAATGTTTTTTGGCTTAATGCATGTGAACTCCATACTGGTTAGGTAGAAGTTTTGAGGCCATGGGGGGGACAAAGAGGGTGTCCTGTAGTTAGCTATAATGTGATAAGGGGTTTTGTTTATACTAAGTTGGATGTGGAGGGTTTCAAAATCATTATCTTGTCTAATAAGTCTGAAGGCAAGATGTTTTAAGAATGTAGAGATACCTCCACCTTTAGTGCATACTACTGATATGATGGGCCTGAATGAGTAATAGGCATTGAAGAATGAAGGGCTTTTACTGGTCGTTTATGAGGTCTCCATGACGATGCATATATGTATGCAGATGTATGTCCATATATAAAAAGTTAAGACATCAAATGGCAAGTTATTGAACACAACTGACTGATCACCAACCAACTGAGAAACACAAAAAAGTAAAACGTCATTTTGAAGAGGACCAAGTCCCACTACACCCCACACCATCTTCTAATTATGTATACCAGTTCCAAGATTGCACTACTATGGATAAAGACCAAATTCCCTGATTCCCACTGTACCACAATCTTGCACAGAAAAAAGATGGTATGTGCAATGAGCTGATTTTTGATAAGCTCTACTGGCTTTATTCTACTGCTTTCCAAGGTAAGCAGTGCTTGTAGTGTGTTTTTTTTTTATTAAGGCATTGAGCAAAGATACATTAATGTTGTTTGATTCTGTTTAATTATGTTGGAAACTTTAGAAGACTTATTTTGCCTTTTTGTTCATACTAGGGCATCATTGTTGAAATACTGCAGTGGTGGTGCTGCAGTAGCATTGTCGCCTCCCAGTAAGATGTTGTCCTGTTTGATTCTCAGCTAGAGAGTCTTCTGTGTGGAGACGCACGTGAATGGGCGTACCTTCGTTGAAGGTTGTGTGTCAGAGCTGGTAACCCAGCACATAAAAATCTACTGCCAATCATTAGTGGACCAGAGTTCCGTTGTGGCGACTCCTAACCGGGAAAAGCCGAAAGACACAACAACTGGGGCATCATTGTTGGTGATGGTAGAATACTGCTCAAGGCTAGTTTCATGCCTGCCTCAGACATGTATTCCAAGAGCTCTATAATATCTCTTTTCATATAGTCCAGGGAGGTACATCTGAAGTCACTTATGTCCACATATACAATGAATATGCCATATATGTGTTTGTGATGTAGGGACCTGAGTGCTTTAGTAATGTGGCAAATGCTGGCACCTGACAGACAACTGTCCATGACTGTCTCTATGCAAAGCCTGGTGAATGGTGCATTGAGGTGTCTCACTACAGTATCACCTATAATGAGAATATCGTTATGGGTGATGTTTTGCCTTTTGGGCTTTTAGACTGAGTCTATGTGTCCCCTGGCTATAAGTTTTATGGTAGGTGCTGCCTGTGATGTATGTTTATGAGGTTATAAGAGTAGTTCTTTACTGAGATACATTTAAGAGGCTTCTGTGGTTTAGGTCAGTTACATCTAAGACCCTCATCATATACAGGTCTATGTGTTTGGTCTGAGGTTTTTGAGATTGGTTTAGTGTGGTGTTGACAACCAGTTTGTTAACTATAGTACCTTCGTGTGAGAACTGCCTCCACTAACATTATATAACTACATCTTTCATGCAATTCGGTAGATTCTATTAGTAGGTAATTGTCAGTAAACCTGAAACAATTGCTGCATTGTTTCAGAATGCCTATTTCAATCAAGATGCCTACAGAGACAGTTGGAAAGTGCAAATCCATGGTTCTAGATCCTTACTAATGTGGGCTGGAGGGGGAGTAGTGCCTAAGAAATTAGGAGTTGCTTGACAGGAGTGCTATCTGTTTAAAAATGAGCAATACAAGTGAACACATGAAGAAGCATGAGCCACTTTGTGCAAACTCACTGCTCTTTGTGCACTAGTGAATTTCTGGAGTAGGTTATATAGAGAAAGTTACAATTCTAAGTATCGACAACTTTACACTGCACTTGTTCTTCTTTCAGCTTTTCCCGGTTAGGGATTGCCACAGCGGAACTCCAGTCCCCTAATGATTGGCAGTAGTTTTTTACGGTGCCAAGGTACCAGCCTGATGCCCAACCTTCAACAAAGGCACACCCATTCACGCATATCTTTCGAACGCCACTCAACCATGGGGAGAACATGCAGACTCAACACAGAAGGCACTCCAGCCGAGAATCAAACGGAAGAACCTCTTGCTGTGAGTCGACAATGCTACCGCTGCACCACCACGGCTTACAACTTTATACTGCACTATTAAACACAAATGAGCACAAGGCCGTGCAAATGCAAACAACTTATAATAACACAGAAACACAAAAACAAATCAACTGAGCCTACTAGTCAGTGTTAAACCAGCACAATTCAAGGTTGTAGCAACAATCAAAGGCATAAAAATAGTTAAGTTCTTCTTTTACTCTTACTGAAATTTAAGCAGCAATTCTGACTCAGATCAATTATCTATTCTTTAATCTAAACATCATTCAAGGAGAACAGAGAATTTCACTCACTAAGCCAATTATCTTTTCTTTAATCTAGACATCATTCATGGAGAAGACAGAATTTCACTCACTATCAGGTTGTTGCTTGAATTTGTGACATACTTATAGAGAGTTCAGACATGTCTCTTTACATCTCCCTTGTTTTTTTTTTTTTTGTTTTGTTTTTTTTCTGCAAGTAATTTACCCCCACATGAACATCTACTGTATCATAGTTATATTTGTCTGGTACAAAAGACCTAAAGGGACAACCCCAGTGTTTCTTTGTTTATATTCTGCAGTGTTTATTTTGAGCAGTGTGTAATTCTGAGCATGCTCAAGATATGCCTGTGTAGGGTAGGGGGAGGGTTACATACAGGAAGTTTCAGCCTTTCTAATCACAGTCCTTTTTTTCTCTCTGATCTACTCACAACACCTTTTAGGTTGAGCTGTTCATTATTTTAGCTTATGGCTTGTTATTTTTCAAAGAAAGGTATGTTCTATATGTTTTTAATGACCTGCCTTCTCCAGACTTCTAGTTTCTGTGGAAAGGATTAGTAAACAGTTATTCAGTCTGTTTTTGAGATGTTAATTATCTTAGCCAGTGGCTTTTGTCTTTGCCAAACAATAGTACTTTATGGATTTTATTCCCTGCTGCTCCTTCTGTAGAAAGCATGTGTGATTCAACTCACAAACATTAGTACATGGATTTCTCTATTTTTTGCATTTTATGTTATTTAGTGCATACTTTGGAATCCACATTGAATGCATTTTGTAGTAAAGGCATTGCATCTTGCGACATTACTGGCTCTGATCATTGTCCATATCTTTGGCTCTATGTATTTTAACAATTTGTGCAGTTTTTCTCATTCAAAATGAGAATGAAAGCATTTTATAAGGTGTCTGGTATTACCGATCTCAAAGAATTATTAAATATTTTTTTCTGTTACTTTCACTTGACCTATTATTTTTTGTGCAGAGTTCTGCATTTCCAATTATAGCTGCAGCCTGTTGTTTCATTAGTTTAGTTATTAGTTCTACAGGCTGTGATTCAAACTTCTGTACTGGCATGGATTATACACCAAAATGACAAAGATGCCACTCTATTTGAGCTGCATCACATACGTCTCTTTCATATCAGTGCAGTAAAATAATGAAAGCTAAATGTAATATTTTCTTCAGTACATACACTTGACTGACTCTACTTGCTTTTCAAACATTTCAAGCAGTGAGATTCCCATGAGTGATGCTTTCATACCTTACATTGCATGTCTGCAGTTCATTCAAACAGTGAGCTTCTCATGCATGATGCTTTCATACCATGCATTGCATTTCTGCAGTTCATTCAGCGAGATTCCTATGAGTGATCCTTTAATATTCTGCATTGCATTTCTGCAGTTCATTCAAAGAGTGGAGATTCCCATGAAGGATGCTTTCAAACCCTGCAATGCATGTCTGCAGTTCATTCAGACAGTGAGATTCCCATGAGAGGTGCATTCATACCTCACATTGCATGTCTGCAGTTCATTCAAACAGTGGGATTCCCATGACTAATGCATTCATACCTTGCATTGCATGTCTGTAGTTAATTCAAACAGAGAGATTCCCATGAGTGATACTTTCATACCCTGCATTGCATGTCTGTAGTTCATTCAAATAGTGAGATTCCCATGAGTGATGCGTTCATACCCTGCACTGCATGTCTGAAGTTCATTCAGATAGTGAGATTCCCATGAGTGATGCTTTCATACCCTGTATTGCATGGCTGCAGTTCATTCAAACAGTGACATTCCCATGAGTGGTCCTTTTGTACCCTGCATTGCATGTCTGCAGTTCATTCAGACAGTGAGATTCCCATGTAATGTTTCATACCTTGCATTGCATGTCTGCAGTTCATTCAAACAGGGAGATTCCCATGAGTGATGCTTTCATACCCTGCATTGCATGTCTGCGGTTTATTCAAACAGTGAGATTTCCATGAGTGGTTCTTTCATACTCTGCATTGCATGTCTGTGGTTCATTCAAATGGTGAGATTCCCATGAGTGGTGCTATCATACCCTGCATTGCATGTCTGTGGTTCATTCAAACAGTGAGATTCCCATGAGTGATGCTTTCATACCCTGCATTGCATGTCTGCAGTTCATTCAAACAGTGAGATTCCCATGAGTGATGCTTTTATACCCTGCATTGCAAGTCTGCAGTTCATTTAAACAGGGAGATTCCCATGACTGATGCTTTCATACCCAGCATTGCATGTCTGTAGTTAATTCAAATAGTGAGAGTTCCATGAGTGATGCATTCATACCCTGCATTTCATATCTGCAGTTCATTCAAACAGTGAGAGTCCCATGGGTGATGCTTTCATACCTTTACTTGCATGTCTGCAGTTCATTCAAACAGTTAGATTCCCATGAGTGATGCTTTCGTACCCTGCATTGCATGTCTGCAGTTCATTCAAACAGTGAGATTCCCATGAGTGATGCATTCATACCCTGCATTGCATGTCTGCAGTTCATTCAAACAGTGAGATTCCCATGAGTGATGCGTTCATACCCTGCATTGCATGTCTGCAGTTCATTCAAACAGTGAGATTCCCATGAGTGATGCTTTCATACCCTGCATTGCATGTCTGCAGTTCATTCAAACAGTGAGATTCCCATGAGTGATGTTTCATACCTTGCATTGCATGTCTGCAGTTCATTCAAACAGTGAGATTCCCATGAGTGATGCTGTCATACCCTGCATTGCATGTCTGCAGTTCATTCAAACAGTGAGATTCCCATGAGTGATGCTTTCATACCCTGCATTGCATGTCTGCAGTTCATTCATTTAATGAGATTCCCATGAGTGATGCTTTCATACCCTGCATTGCATGTCTGCCGTTCATTCAAACAGTGAGATTCCCATGAGTGATCCTTTCATATCCTGCATTGCATGTCTGCCGTTCATTCAAACAGTGAGATTCCCATGAGTGATGCTTTCATACCCTGCATTGCATGTCTGCAGTTCATTCAAACAGTGAGATTCCCATGAGTGATGCTGTCATACCCTGCATTGCATGTCTGCAGTTCATTCAAACAGTGAGAGATTCCCATGAGTGATGCTTTCATACCCTGCATTGCATGTCTGCAGTTCATTCAAACAGTGAGATTCCCATGAGTGATGCTTTCATACCCTGCATTGCATGTCTGCAGTTCATTCAAACAGTGAGATTCCCATGAGTGATGCTTTCATACACTGAATTGCATGTCTGCAGTTCATTCAAACAGTGAGATTCCCATGAGTGATCCTTTCATACCCTGAATTGCATGTCTGCAGTTCAAACAGTGAGATTCCCATGAGTGATGCATTCATACCCTGCACTGCATGTCACAGTTCATTCAAACAGTGAGATTCCCATGAGTGATGCTTTCATACCTTACATTGCATGTCTGCAGTTCATTCAAACAGTGAGATTCCCATGAGTGATGCTTTCATACCTTACACTGCATGTCTGCAGTTCATTCAAACAGTGAGATTCCTATGTGAGATGCTGTCATACCCTGCATTGCATGTCTGCAGTTTATTCAGATAGTGAGATTCCCATGAGTGATGCTTTCATACCCTGCATTGCATGTCTGCAGTTCATTCAAACAGTGAGATCACCCTAGATATCCACATCCAGCACCCCCCCCATTAAAGAAACCACGGTAAAAAAATTCTCCAAAGCCACCTTCATGCTTCTTAAGACAGAAGTGGTGAACTTCATGACACCTATGCAGATGGACAATATAGTTACAACAGCTGAATCCTACACAAATGCACACTATAAGCACTTGCATGATTGCATGGATCGTGCTATCCCAAACAGAACCAAGATGCTATCCTCCAAAAAAAGGAAGCCAATCTGGTGGTCCCCTGCCATAAACAAACTCTACAACAGAAGTAAGAAATTGTTGCAAAAGAGAGTAAAATCCCATGAGTGGAGATGCTCCCTGGTCATCTTCAGCAAGAAGCTGAGATCCCTTATAAGATCCTCCAAAGCTAGCTATGAAAATAAGATTGCCACTGATTCTAAAGACAGCCACAAAGCATTCCATATCTATGTCAAGATTCTCAATCGCAGCACCTAGATCTGCTCTGAGTTAAAGCACAATGGCACAAAAATTACAGAACTAACTGATATTGCCAGCATCCTGGCAGATAGGTTCAGGGCTAACTTTACCCCGCTCTCACCCCCTAAAGGGGCCATATCTATACAGGAAGAATACAGAGTCCCTGTAATCACAACTTCACTGGTAAAAGCAGCACTCTCTAAAGCCAAAAACACAGCATCCATGGGACCGGACAACATCCCAGGCTGCATTTTACACGACCTTCAGAACAAACTGGCTCCCCATCTAAGCACCATGTTCAATCATAGTCTCACATCAGGCTTTGTGACCACTGAATGGTGCACAGCAACAGTTATCCCACTCCACAAAGGGGGAGCCACCACTGATCTTGGGAACTATCGCCCTATTAGCCTGACGGGCCTGGTCTGCAAGGCCATTGAACATATCATCATGGAATTCATAAACAAAGACATTGGTAACCTCCAAACTCTGGACCCCACCCAGTTCAGGTTTGTGAAAGGCAGATCTTGCCTCCTGAACCTGGTCGCCGTCTTTGAGGCAGTCACCAAAGCCGTAGACGAGGGTAAGTGGTTCACACAGCCTATCTTGACCTCGCCAAGGCTTTCGACACCATCCCCCAATTGGGAATTATAGCTAACCTTACTAAACTAGGTATAAATCCCTATGTCACAAGATGGGTCCCCAACTGGCTCACTGACAGAACCCACACTGTAAAAGTTGCAGACTCCAAATCTGACTTCAAACCAGTAACAAGTGGAGTACCACAGGGTTCAGTTCTGGGACCTCTCCTGTTTGGTATCTATTTCTCTGAAGTACAGGCTAACACCGAAGGCTTCTGGCTAATGACGTTCGCAGATGACTGAAAACTAGGAGCTATAGTCGAGTCCCCAAATGATGTGGGCATCCTACAGAAGGGCCTCACTGAGATAGATGCCTGGTGTCAGAGCCAAGGCCTCAAGCTCAATGCCAAAAAGTGGATTGTTATCCCCTTTGGTAAAAACTCTCTAGCCATGAACAACTACGTAGGTGGCAGTCTTCTTAACACTGAATGTGTGATAAGAGACCTTGGGACCCAGGTGGACAGTAGTCTCTCCTTTGATAATCACATTGCCACAGTAGTCAGAAAATCCTTCTACATGGCTCACCTTATCACAAAAGGGTTCTCATCCAGGAAAAAAGAGGTCATTGTTCCTCTCTACTCGAAACTCATTAGACCCATTATAGAGTACAATGCCCCTTTTGGAATGTACCTCACAAGACATCTGCAGCAACTGGAAAGGACACAGAAGTACCTCACAAAGAGAATTTCTGGCCTCAAACAGATGCCCTACACTGATCATCTAAAAAAACTCCAGCTTTACTCTGTAGCATATTGCCTACTCCGAGGTGATATCTGCCTAACATTTAAAGCTATGCCTAACCCAGAGCTGTTGGACATGCTACAACTAAAGAAATCCCATTTCCTCCAAGCTACATGCTCTAGGGACCTAAACCTTGCCACCACAATAAACAGGACTTGCTGGAGGGATAGATTACTGTCCCAGAGACTTCCCATACTCTGGAACAAGCTACCCATCTTAGTCAAGCAAAGTTCCTCATTAACACTCTTCAAGAAAAATCTTGATGAGTGGATGGGAAATAAGAAATATACCGCGGGGATCACTTCTGTGGCTCTGCTCAACTGGGGCACAGGAAATTAACTTTCTTGGGTTAGCGTAAGCCAGGGAACTTTGTTGGCTAGACTTACTTAGGGCCTTGAGCCGATAGCCTAGTACCTACCTATAAACCTATGAGTGATGATTTCATACCTTACATTGCATGCCTGCAATTCATTCAAACAGTGAGATTTCCATGGGTGATGCTTTCATACCCTGCACTGCATGTCTGCAGTTAATTCAAATAGTGAGATTCCCATGAGTGATGCTGTCATAACCTGCATTGCATGTCTGAAGTTCATTCAAACAGTGTGATTCCCATGAGTGATCCTTTCATACCTGGCATTGCATGTTTGCAGTTCATTCAAACAGTGAGATTCCCTTGAGTGATCCTTTCATACCCTGCATTGCATGTCTGCAGTTCATTCAAACAGTGAGATTCCCATGAGTGATGCTTTCATACCCTGCATTCCATGTCTGCAGTTCATAAAAACAATGAGATTCCTATGACTGATGCTTTACCACCTTGCATTGCATGTCTGCATTTCATTCAAACAGGGAGATTCCCATGAGTGATCCTTTCATACCTTGCATTGCATGTCTGCAGTTTATTCAAACAGTGAGATTCCCATGAGTGATGATTTCATACCTTGCATTGCATGTCTGCAGTTCATTCAAACAGTGAGATTCCCATGAGTGATGCTTTCATACCCTGCATTGCATGTCTGAAGTTCATTCAAACAATGCGATTCCCATGAGTGATCCTTTCATACCTGGCATTGCATGTTTGCAGTTCATTCAAACAGTGAGATTCCCATGAGTGATGCTTTCATACCCTGCACTGCATGTCTGTAGTTCATTCAAATAGTGAGATTTGCATGGGTGATGCTGTCATACCCTGCATTGCATGTCTGCAGTTCATTCAAACAGTGAGATTTCCATGAGTGGTTCTTTCATACCCTGCATTGCATGTCTGTGGTTCATTCAAATGGTGAGATTCCTATGAGTGGTGCTTTCATACCCTGCACTGCATGTCTGCAGTTCATTCAAACAGTGAGATTCCCATGAGTGATGCTGTCATACCCTGCATTGCATGTCTGCAGATCATTCAAACAATGAGACTGGCATGAGTGATGCTTTCATACCCGGCATTGCATGTCTGCCATTCATGCAAACAGTGAGATTCCCATGAGTGATGCTGTCATACCCTGCATTGCATGTCTGCAGTTCATTCAAACAGTGAGATTCCCATGAGTGATCCTTTCATACCCGGCATTGCATGTCTGTAGTTCATTCAAACAGTGAGATTCCTATGAGTGATGCTGTCATACCTTGCATTGCATGTCTGCAGTTCATTCAAATAGTGAGATTCCCATGAGTGATGCTTTCATACCCTGCATTGCATGTCTGCAGTTCATTCAAACAGTGAGATTCCCATGAGTGATTCTTTTATACCCTGCATTACAAGTCTGCAGTTCATTCAAACAGTGAGATTCCCATGAGTGATGCTTTCATACCCTGCATTGCATGTCTGCAGTTCATTCAAACAGTGAGATTCCCATGAGTGATGCTTTCATACCCTGCATTGCATGTCTGCAGTTCATTCAAACAGTGAGATTCCCATGTGTGATGCTTTCATACCCTGCATTGCATGTCTGCAGTTCATTCAAACAGTGAGATTCCCATGAGTGATGCTTTCATACCCTGCATTGCATGTCTGCAGTTCATTCAAACAGTGAGATTCCCATGAGTGATGCTTTCATACCCTGCATTGCATGTCTGCAGTTCATTCAAACAGTGAGATTCCCATGAGTGATGCTTTCATACCCTGCATTGCATGTCTGCAGTTCATTCAAACAGTGAGATTCCCATGAGTGATCCTTTCATACCCTGCATTGCATGTCTGCAGTTCATTCAAACAGTGAGATTTCCATGAGTGATGCTTTCATACCCTGCATTGCATGTCTGCAGTTCATTCAAACAGTGAGATTCCCATGAGTGATGCTTTCATACCCTGCATTGCATGTCTGCAGTTCATTCAAACAGTGAGATTCCCATGAGTGATGCTTTCATACCCTGCATTGCATGTCTGCAGTTCATTCAAACAGTGAGATTCCCATGAGTGATGCTTTCATACCTTGCATTGCATGTCTGCAGTTCATTCAAACAGTGAGATTCCCATGAGTGATGCTTTCATACCCTGCATTGCATGTCTGCAGTTCATTCAAACAGTGAGATTCCCATGAGTGATGCTTTCATACCCTGCATTGCATGTCTGCAGTACATTCAAACAGTGAGATTCCATGAGTGATGCTTTCATACCCTGCATTGCACGTCTTCAGTTCATTCAAACAGTGAGAATCCAATGAGTGATACTTTCATACCTTGTATTGCATGTCTGCAGTTCATTCAAACAGTGAGATTCCCATGAGTGATGCTTTCATATTTTGCATTGCATGTCTGCAGTTCAATCAAACAGTGAGATTCCCATGAGTGATGCTTTCATACCCTGCATTGCATGTCTGCAGTTCATTCAAACAGTGAGATTCCCATGAGTGATGCTTTCATACCCTGCATTGCATGTCTGCAGTTCATTCAAACAGTGAGATTCCCATGAGTGATGCTTTCATACCCTGCATTGCATGTCTGCAGTTCATTCAAACAGTGAGATTCCCATGAGTGATGCTTTCATACCCTGCATTGCATGTCTGCAGTTCATTCAAACAGTGAGATTCCCATGAGTGATGCTTTCATACCCTGCATTGCATGTCTGCAGTTCATTCAAACAGTGAGATTGCCATGAGTGATGCTTTCATACCCTGCATTGCATGTCTGTAGTTCATTCAAACAGTGAGATTCCCATGAGTGATGCTTTCATACCCTGCATTGCATGTCTGCAGTTCATTCAAACAGTGAGATTCCCATGAGTGATGCTTTCATACCCTGCATTGCATGTCTGCAGTTCATTCAAACAGTGAGATTCCCATGAGTGATGCTTTCATACCCTGCATTGCATGTCTGCAGTTCATTCAAACAGTGAGATTCCCATGAGTGATGCATTCATACCCTGCATTGCATGTCTGCAGTTCATTCAAACAGTGAGATTCCCATGAGTGATGCTTTCATACCCTGCATTGCATGTCTGCAGTTCATTCAAACAGTGAGATTCCCATGAGTGATGCTTTCATACCCTGCATTGCATGTCTGCAGTTCATTCAAACAGTGAGATTCCCATGAGTGATGCTTTCATATCCTGCATTGCATGTCTGCAGTTCATTCAAACAGTGAGATTCCCATGAGTGATGCTTTCATACCCTGCATTGCATGTCTGCAGTTCATTCAAACAGTGAGATTCCCATGAGTGATGCTTTCATACCCTGCATTGTATGTCTGCAGTTCATTCAAACAGTGAGATCCCCATGAGTGATGCTTTCATACCCTGCATTGCATGTCTGCAGTTCATTCAAACAGTGAGATTCCCATGAGTGATGCTTTCATACCCTGCATTGCATGTCTGCAGTTCATTCAAACAGTGAGATTCCCATGAGTGATGCTTTCATACCCTGCATTACATGTCTGCAGTTCATTCAAAGAGTGAGATTCCCATGAGTGATGCTTTCATACCCTGCATTGCATGTCTGCAGTTCATTCAAACAGTGAGATTCCCATGAGTGATGCTTTCATACCCTGCATTGCATGTCTGCAGTTCATTCAAACAGTGAGATTCCCATGAGCGATGCTTTCATACCCTGCATTGCATGTCTGCAGTTCATTCAAACAGTTAGATTCCCTTGAGTGATGCTTTATTTCCCTGCATTGCATGTCTGCAGTTCATTCAAACAGTGAGATTCCCATGAGTGATGCTTTCATACCCTGCATTGCATGTCTGCAGTTCATTCAAACAGTGAGATTCCCATGAGTGATGCTTTCATACCCTGCATTGCATGTCTGCAGTTCATTCAAACAGTGAGATTCCATGAGTGATGCTTTCATACCCTGCATTGCATGTCTGCAGTTCATTCAAACAGTGAGATTCCCATGAGTGATGCTTTCATACCCTGCATTGCATGTCTGCAGTTCATTCAAATAGTGAGATTCCCATGAGTGATGCTGTCATACCCTGCATTGCATGTCTGCAGTTCATTCAAACAGTGAGATTCCCATGAGTGATCCTTTCATACCCTGCATTGCATGTCTGCAGTTCATTCAAACAGTGAGATTCCCATGAGTGATGCTTTCATACCCTGCATTGCATGTCTGCAGTTCATTCAAACAGTGAGATTCCCATGAGTGATGCTTTCATACCTTGCATTGCATGTCTGCAATTCATTCAAACAGTGAGATTCGCATGAGTGATGCTTTCATACCCTGCATTACATATCTGCAGTTCATTTATACTGTGAGATTCTGTGAGTGATGCTTTCATAGCCTACGTTGCATGTCTGCAGTTCATTCAGACAGTGAGATTCCCATGAGTGATGCTTTTTTACCTTGCATTGCATGTCTGCAGTTCATTCAAACAGTGAGATTCCCATGAGTGATGCTTTCATATCTTGCATTGCATGTCTGCAGTTCATTCAAACAGTGAGATTCCCATGAGTGATGCTTTCATACCCTGCATTGCATGTCTGCAGTTCATTCAAACAGTGAGATTCCCATGAGTGATGCTTTCATACCCTGCATTGCATGTCTGCAGTTCATTCAAACAGTGAGATTCCCATGAGTGATGGTTTCATACCCTGCATTACATGTCTGCAGTTCATTCAAACAGTGAGATTCCCATGAGTGATGCTTTCATACCCTGCATTGCATGTCTGCAGTTCATTAAAACAATGAGATTCCCATGAATCAGGCTTTCATACCCTGCACTGCATGTCTGCAGCTCATTCAATCAGTGAGATTCCCATGAGTGATGCTTTCATACCCTGCATTGCATGTCTGCAGTTCATTCAAACAGTGAGATTCCCATGAGTGATGCTTTCATACCCTGCATTGCATGTCTGCAGTTCATTCAAACAGTGAGATTCCCATGAGTGATGCTTTCATACCCTGCATTGCATGTCTGCAATTCATTCAAACAGTGAGATTACCATGAGTGATGCTTTCATACCCTGCATTACATGTCTGCAGTTCATTCAATTCATTGAGATTCCCATGAGTGATGCTTTCATACCCTGCATTGCATGTCTGCAGTTCATTCAAACAGTGAGATTCCCATGAGTGATGCTTTCATACCCTGCATTGCATGTCTGCAGTTCATTCAAACAGTGAGATTCCCATGAGTGATGCTTTCATACCCTGCATTGCATGTCTGCAGTTCATTCAAACAGTGAGATTCCCATGAGTGATCCTTTCATACCCTGCATTGCATGTCTGCAATTCATTCAAATAGTGAGATTCCCATGAGTTATCCTTTCATACCCTGTATTGCATGTCTGCAGTTCATTCAAACAGTGAGAGTTCCATGAGTGATGCTTTCATACCCTGCATTACTTGTCTGCCATTCATTCAGTGAGTTTCCCTTGAATGATCCTTTCATACCCCGCTTTGCATGTCTGCAGTTCAGTCAAACAGTGAAATTCCCATGAGTGATGCTGTTATACCTTGCATTGCATGTCTGCAGTTCATTCAAACAGTGAGATTCCCATGAGTGATGCTGTCATACCCTGCATTGCATGTCTGTAGTTCATTCAAACAGTGAGAATCCCATGAGTGATCCTTTGATTCTCTGCATTGCATGTCTGTAGTTCATTCAAACAGTGAGATTCCATAGTT